>NW_024609837.1:30136721-30246207 GCF_016920785.2 Ixodes scapularis
ATTTAGTATCCCGAAATTAAGAATAGTTACTGTGCAATCGTCGATTGAAAATGATGCAAATACCAACATTCAAGTACACTCCCGCTTTTCGGTGCCGCTTCCCCCTGACGTCCCGTCAGGGGGAAGCGGTACCGAAAAGCTCGACCTGCAAGCCTGCCTTCCCCCCTGACGTCCCGTCAGGGGGAAGGCAGGCTTGCAGGTCGAGCGGGCAGTCTGAAAATGGTCTATATGCCGAGCTTTTGTTTCGTTGCTGCTGCGCGGGTGCTGGAGCGAGTTTCAAAGCATTCGCTTGACATCGTAAAAACTGCTCGGATAATCGATTGGGAACGAAGTCTACAGTTCAAAGAGTGAACCCCTGCCTTCCGCTGATGTCGCTTTTTCATTGTTGCCAGTGGAGACCTTCACATTGAAAAACACGTTGAGGATCAAATATGTATATTCAACAACTTCGCGATACTTTTTTTTTCTTTTTTTTTTTTTTTTAAGGGGGATTAATTGAGCGATGTTTGCAGGTGTGTTTAGAAAATTTTCAGGCAAATCGGGGATGCTGCGTCGCGGTTCCCGGCGCAACGCAGAAATAGACGGCCACGAAGCGGCGGCAATGTACAATCAAATTGAAAATTGCAAACCTGGCAGAACTTGCTCGCGTCCAAAAGAACACGTGTTTTTCCTTCCTATCGGTCATTATTCACAGGCGGTTCAGAGATCCCGCGCGTAAACTTCTCAAATGCGTTATTCGGGAGTTTGACACTTTAGACCCATGTTACGGATTTAAAAATAAAACCACAAAGAAAAAAAAACAGGGCGCGGGATGCTTAAAAAACACGTTTTTCGTGTAAGGCTCGTCAAATTATGAGGCGCTGGGGAAAACCTCTCGTTTTGTTCGGGTCCCGCCCTTCGAAAAGCATGCGGGAAGCGCCTCAGCACGCACCTCGTATCGTTCCGCCGCAGTGTTCTTCCGCGACAAAAAGTCCGTCTGCTTTCATCGCCGTGACCATGGCAACGAACGCCAAATGACCTTTTCGGACGGCGCGTGTATCACTTGGAAGTGTGTTAACCACCCCCCTCCCCTCCTCCCCCAAGGAACGCAGGCATACTGTCGCCGCCTGCGTTCCTTGGCGGCAACAGACATTTCAAAACTATTAAACTTTGGCTAGCAGACGGCGTTCGGAAAATTGGCGTTTGTTATCATATACACTTTAAAAAAAGTTTGTGCGTCTACTTTCACGCACAAAACTCGGAGAGCCAATCACCGCAACTTACGGAGGCAGCTCAGCGAATGACAATGCCGAAACATATGTTTAGACCAAAAAACGCAGTCTGAGTTGTGACATTAAGCAATGCAAAACGTCACGCTTGCATTGCTTAATGTCACAACTCATACTGCATTTTTCGGTCTAAACATATGTTTCGGCATTATCATTCGCTGAGCTGCCTCCGTAAGTTGCGGTGATTGGCTCTCCGAGTGTTGTGCGGAGAAGCAGACTCACGGGCTTTTTTTTAGAGTGTAGTGACGGTGATGAAAGTAGACGGCCTCTGTGCTGCGGAAGAACCATGGAGTTATTATAATTAACGCTAGAGGTCCAACTGGCGCTAGTGTCTATGCGACTTCCGGGAGGTAAATTGAAGCAGACAGTAATCAGTCTACTTTTGCGGTGCTCCTGTGCATTCCTATGGGAAAACGGGCGTGCATTTTGTCTCTTCTCCAGAAAATAACATGGAACACTTTTGTTATTTGGGCCATACTGAATAGTATGTACCTTTATTAACATTGTAAAGGTGTACTTGCTTTAGTTAGCGCATTTTTCTTCATCAATGAGTGATGTTTAACTTCGCTATATTTCAAGCCCAAACCTCTGTTCCACAGCAGGTTTGTAAAAACAAGCTACAATTCTAAGCAAAATAACAATCGAAAGGAATATAAAGCGTGTTCAAGGATCGCCGGCGTTCCGGTGAAGCTTATATATTTCTAATATGCCAGTCTTTTCACTATATGAAAATGACCCCTTCTTGCGACTTTACGAGCGGTTAAATACATTCAAAACGTAAAGAACGCAGTACGTGGGGTATGAAAGGCGTCTCTATCTAATATTTCCTATGCCAGACAGCCTTTATCGGGCACTTGTTATCAAAGATTTCGAGCGTGCGGGTGATGTTTTGAACGTAGAACAAGCATATTCGCACAAAGCAGAAAGAATAAAGCAGTATTTATTGAAAACCTGACCATATTACCTGGCCTTCAATTTATTGTGATCGTACACGCGGAGAGAGTTACTGATCCAGTGGTACTGCGTAGTTCTTGCCGTCTTAGTTTTCCAGATGTCCTCCGTTTGCTTGACACGTATATCCCCAGTGCTGAAAAGCGCCGACGTCGTGTTTGCGCTAACAGTGTCCGACGGTGCGCATAAATATAGGGTGACCGAAGTCACCAGGCTCGATCTAATATGAACCGTAAGAATCGACGCCTGCACGTAGCAATCTACAACTTTCGCCAAAGGTGTATTTCACAGGTCGGTTGTTTATTGTAAAATTACAAAGCGTAGCTTTCTTTCTGTAAAAAATTGGGTTAAGAAACTTGCCAGGCTCTACGGCGGGTGGCGACTCAGACAAGATCAGTAGCGGGGTGTGTTTGGCGTTCTTATTGATAGATGGCGCTACCTTCTTATCGTGACGGCTCGTGACCACAGTGGCTTAAAATAAACATAATCTTTTTTTTTTTTTTTAATGTACCATTTTTTCTATAAATGCGGACAATAAAAACAAAACTTATAGTAAAAAAAAAAAAAAAGAAAACCGCGTCTGCGTAATGACGGCGCTTTTGTTGCCGACGGATTTCGTTTGTGTGTCGTCTGCTTTCTTTCGCTGGTCGGCTGCACATAGCTGCACCTTCGGACGCTGCTCCTAACGCCATCTATCAATACGAACGCCAAACACACCTTGCTACTGGATCTGGTCGTCTGCGTGGTTGCCCGCCGTAGACCCTGGCAAGTTTCTTAACCCTATTTTGTACAGAAAGGGAGCTACGCTTTGTAATTTTACAAGAAAAAACCGACCTGTTAAATACACCTTCGACGAAAAGTTTAGAATGCTGCTTGCAGGCGTCGATTTTTACGGTCCATTTTAGATCGAGCCTGGTGACTTGGGTCACGTTATACATGTACGAAGCCGTTTTAGCGCCGTTTTTAATGCAATGAATTAAAAAAAAAAAACGTCGTAACTGACGATTTTTTTTTGTCTGCCTGACTAAGAAATGTTTTAGCTACCTAGTAAGTACGAATTATCCGGGATATTTGCTGTTATAATCGAGCGCAAGGAGACAATGCAGTCACTTTTTCCCCATAGAAATGCACTACTGGAAGTCAATTTCGGACTGGTTGCTGTCTGCTTCAATTTGCAGACACACTAGCACTAGCACTAGCACACTAGCGCCAGTTGAACTTTTAGCGTACATTATGATAACTCTAAGGGAAGAACAGTGCGGCGCAGCGATACGAGGTGCGTGCTGTGGCCTTTCCCCCATGCTTTTCAATGGGCGGAACGCGAACAAAAAGAGTTCGAAATCAAGACTTAACGCAAAAGGCTGGCTTTTTTCAGTGCCTCATAATTTGACAAGCCTTACACAAAAAACAAGTTTCTAAACCAAAAAAAAATTTTTTTTTAAACATTAACATGGGTCTAAACTTTAGACCCTTGTTGTTGACCAAAATCATACTTCAGACTCTAAAGTATCATCAATGTGCCGCGTTTTTCTTCTCATCCGTCGTCAACGCGGCCGACCAACCAATCAGAAAACTGGATTGGCTAGATGCTCTTGCTAAAGCGGGCGCTTGGAACACCTTATACTCTCGGAGCATCCAGTGGTTCTAACTGCGACGGGTGACCGGGTCTCGGCGGGCCGCAGAGTCCATCGCCTGCTCGTTTACCCGAGACACGGTTTCCGAAGAAAGCCATGGCTGTACGCAAAGAGAGCACGACACACGTCAAATGAAGAAGGAAAGGGTCTCCGCCATGTCAGCAGGTTGCGGCATTTGAGGGTCAGATGCAATGCAGACTGCTCACGTAGAGATCTGCCCTGTGCTCGGACGGGCGCTGACACCGACGTCGGGGGACTAGACAGGTCTTGTTGAAGTTCGCAGAGGAGGTCAGAATTCTAATGTTTGTCGATCCGGCGGAATCTTCCCAGACAGTGGACTGTGGACCCGCGCCCTGTGTACGATATAATACAGTGTGTCCCCCAAAATATAACTTTTTTTTTCCTTTTTGCTTAAAAATAAAAATAAAGTATAGTATCACGGAAAGCTCAGCCTCCGTCCAAATCTAGCGCTAGCGGTTTAGACCAGATGCAAAAGTTTCGAAAGTTGCGGCTATTTTATTCATAGATGATTTTTCTGAAACTTTCAACGGGTTTGGGCGGCCACCTTTTTACCATTGAAGATATCCGAAAATCGCTTATACATTTCAAATAATATAAGGGTCCGTTTTGAAACTTTAGCATACGGTTCGGACCACTAGCGATATACATTTGGGCGAAAGCTGAGCGTTCGGCAATGTGCACTTTATTTTTGCAATGATTTTTTGAGGGGGGGGGGGGGGGGGGGGGCTTTTGTATATATAGTCTGTCTAAATGGATATTAGTACTGTAAAACAAGCCAAAAAAAGCTGCGCGTCGAAAAAAATAAAAAAACTCAAACCTTTTATCGAATGTGCATTGGACTGGTGCATTTTACCACGTGGCCTATAGGTATACACCTTCCTGCGGCGAATGGAACCAACAAACTTGCCAGGGTCAAGGGCGGACGTGTTCGCAGATTTCGAACGGAGAGCCTTTAGACAGCGACAAAGGCGCCGCCCGCCGACCGACAGACACCCCGTGACATCCAGACCCCCAACGGGAAACGCCCCGGAACGTGCTTCGTCGGTGCCTCACGTCGCGCTTTCGTGGCTAATTGTGTCCTCATATACACCAACCCTGCTGCGTCCAATTGAGCGATGGGCGCATAAGCACCTAGAAGGCACCGCCTTGCCCTTTGGGCGGTATTGCACAATCTCTCTCTCGAGAAAGCTATACAACTATTGCGCGCGCTTCGCTTCCTTGGCCTGAGGACTCCCGTTTATCCGAGGCGTTGGCGATTGCACTTATACGTTTCGACGACTCTAATCACGCGCGCGCTTATAAACATGGCCACTGCCGCATACCCCAATTATACGAAACATCTAAAGCCGACGGCTGAGATGTCTTCATGCTTCCAGAAAAGGCTTCGAGCGTGCTTCTCTCGTCGGCATCGTCCGAACCATTACGAGTCGCAGAAAAAGACTCGCGTTCGATGGTCTAGCGTCGGTGCTACCCTACAGCCTGGCTGTGATTTATGATGGCTCCTTCGCGCGGCTATTACGATTGCGAAACACAACAGTCCTCGTCGCTAAGAGGATTCAATGTCGAAACGAAATTCGTTCGTTTATTTCTTTTGGCTGTTATTAGCTCCGTGTTTGCCAGTATTGTTTCCCCCTTTTAGCGCGGTCGCAGCAGCGAAATAGAATTCGAGGAACGGGCTCAGTTCTGTCGCTGCTGCCCACACAGAAACATCGACGCAGCGCAGCAGCAGCCTCGCCGCCGGAACAACTTCAGCAAAGAATCGGCGAGAGTTCGCTGACTGAACCAGGCACGCGTGTGAGGAAATCGAAGGAAATGTCATTAATGACGCACATATCCGAAACACACTCGGCACAGTCTTCGGGGGGGGAGAAGAAGTCGTTTGTCAAGGAGCTGCTTCGCGTGATAACGTATGGTTCTGTTTAATTTGCGGGAGTTGCCTGCCTCGGTCAACGACAAGAAGCGTGCTTCTTCGCCATTGGTTGGATATTCCGCTCCGCGGACAGCGCTGCAGGGCCGCGTTGCAAAGCGGCAGTCGTTAGTTTTTTTGTTTTGTTTTCTTCTGGAGAGTGGATGCCGCTGGGTAATTATGTGAGATGTCAAAATAGCTGGCGCAATACCATCCAGATTCCAAGCCCTGCGCACGACGTATAATTGTTTATTGGGTCCCCGACCTGCCCCGAGTGGAAGACAGGATGAAGTTCGACGATGGTCTCCCACAAAGGGGGCAGACGTGTCCGTCTTCGCGTCGCCGCGTGCTAACGTCGCGCCCGTCGCGGGACACTGCAAGAAGCGCTGGAGGCAATGCTGACACAAGCTGCTGCAGGTGACGCTGCGTGGATTCACTAGTGATGGCGTTGGTGAAGGCGCCAGGCTTTGTATTTTGGATGGTATTTGCTGGCGCTCGCACTGCTGACGTCACCTGCAGAGTGATCACGGAGCTGTGGGGCCGGCGCAGGGCGAAGGGAAATGACGTCACGTTCGCTTCTAGATTACTTAGTTTTGGTTTGAAGCAGTGTATATACATGGGCGACATTTTTTGCCCCATATAGTGCCCACTACGAGAATTCCTTAATCAAACTTTTACGTCACGGCAGGACCTTTATCAGGTCGAGCGTCAGTTATCAAGCTATTCACCCCCCCCTCCCCCAAAAGGGTAAAAACAAACATTAAAATCTGAATTTGTTAATGAAATAGTTTTGGTGAATTAAATATCTAAATAACCAATTTCGTCTATTTTCTAGTGGCCGGGTCCCATGGCTCATGAATTAGTACCGGGGAGAAAGAACCCTAACGCAAGTTCCCTTCCTTAAGAAATATCCTGTCTACCGATGCCTCGTTTGCGACCTGCGAGGTCGACCTTTAGCGGAAAAGGGGGGGGGGGGGGGGGGGGGGGAACATAGTCTCGGTTATGGCCACCCCCGACACTTGAGACCTTGCCGGGCGACCGACCGAAGCACGCACACTCGAAATCCTCGCCCGCGGGCTTGCCCCCATCTCTTAGGAATATCGACGAAGCATTGATCTGGGATATGACGTCCGCGACAGCTGGTCCCAAGGGGCTATCGACACGCTGGCCGCTGCGTCAACGGTCACGGCGACCCTCCCGCGGATTGCAGCTCGAACCCGTAAACGGGTTTCGAAGTTCGGATCGTTTAAAGTGCGCCTTCGCATCAAAGTCCCTCGGTCGTTCCGAGTCCGAGAACCGCCCGAACGGATCACCAGCTGGCGCGGGTTCTAATTTCGGTCGAGGTGCTCGCAGACTGACGAAGGCTTATGTATGACACAAACAAAATGGCGGGCCATATAATTTTTTTTTTCTTTCTTCTTTTCTTACGAATAAAAAGGTGTAGTGGAAAGAATGTGACTTTCATTTAGAATTCGTATCCCCGTAAGTCAAAGTGCGTTCAAAGCCTATACGGCGAGGAAGTTTTCAAAAACGCGTCTGTCAGAGCGCAAGGAGGAGTGGGCTAATAAAAGAAGCAGACGACCGCAAGGTTGTCTGCTTCTGTTGCGGGGGTTGTGGTGACGTCAGAACGCCGAGTTTTGAATGACTCTGATTGGGAGGATAGTAGGTAGACCTCAAAGCAGCTTGCTTTGAGGTGGTCTATCCATTATCCTTCCAATCAGAGCCAATCAAAACTCCGCGTTCTGAAATAATCTCAACCCCTGTTTAAGAAGAAGACGCACCTGCGCTCCGCATAATCATGTAGTTGCGTCCAACTGATTCAATCAAGCGTAAAGAATGCGGCGTGATATTGCGTCTTTACTACGTACGTTTGCGTTTATTGCGCTGCTAATAGCTTCTCGCCTTGCGCATCCAGACACAATTGACGAGATCGGCATCGTTACTTATTAACCATCTTAAAGCGCGCGGAGAGAGCTCCTCGAACATAATTCGGGTTTCAATTTGCGTCCAAGTAACTGACGGTATCGGCAGTCAATCCACGAACCAACCGGTGAAATATTCATTGAGAGGGAGTTTTCCTAATCTGGCGTGCAATGACGCGCGCTTTTATGCTAGCGCGCGCTTCGCTCCTCTACGTGATTGCCAATCTTCGGGATGGCCCGACGGATTGAGCTTCTTTGCAAAAAATGATTCGATCAGTTGATGATCGTGCTCTTTGGGACATACCTTGGGAAGCAGAGTGGTGTACATGTGAATACCGATAGAGCGAATCACAGTGTGCCAGTTCGGGCGGCACGAACGCCTTACGGGGAGCCTCGGGTACGAAAATAAACGCGTCTCAATCATTCTGATAAACCTGGAGTGCAGAAAATGGGTGTGCACGCAATATGCCTGCGATATGATTTCTTATGCATATGTTATGGAATGTTTTCGGTAGTTTCGAATGTGCTCCTCGCACGACACACTTGTGTACTTCTTAGGTTTATCAGAATGATCGGGACAAGTTTAAATGCATTCATAGCCCGTGATGTCTTTATATCAACTACACTTTGCCGTTCGGAGTTGTGCACGCCGGCAGTCGCCTACCCGTAGACTCCCTCGAGCTGCTTGCTGTCCCACGGCCCGGGCTTAGTACATCTCGCTAAGTATGATTAGTTACGACTAAATATGCTTATGCATTGTGCGCTTATGAATTGTCTGCTATGGGCTATGTATGCTTTATATAGGGTTGTCCTACGTGTGACGACTTTTTCGTGACACTCGAGCCAAACGCTCTATGTATTAATTCAACCAAACGCGTTCTTCGTTAAAGGAGATTCCAATGAACTGCCACCTTCCCTATATTGTCGCGATGTGGCGGTCAGTTTTCGCGCCCTACATAGCTTTTCGCCCATTTAACCTCGCACTGAACCGGGCCAGCTCATATCGCCACCGACGGTATACCTCTACAGTTTTGTATGTCATCTTGAGCGGTACCTTTTCGGCTAGGCAATTCTAAGCGTGGACGCTTCTGAGCTGAGACGCGATTGGTCCGCGTATCTCGACCACCCTTTCAGTCGGAGCAAGTGATTCCAACGTCAGGTTATGAAAAGAGAACAAAAAAAAAAAAGAAGGGTCGGAGAGGTTATCCATAACAAGGTCGTAACCGCTGAATTTGTGTCACCACATATCGAAGGCCACCGCAGGAACAGATTAGACGCGAGTGCCGTTTCAGTGTTCGGTTGGTTCTGATGTTCGAACAATGTATCGGGCTTGAGCTTAATTAGACTCACTGAATAGGTTTATAATAGGGTCGAATAGGACACAGTATATTCAGTGACACCATAGGCCCAATCGCTCAGTTTTCACCATCCTTGATAATGTTATGTGGAGGTAGAGAAGACGCTATTCACGGGCTTTGATTATTCTGGAGGGCGTTGGCTGGGCACGTCAAAGCTCAGTGTTTGGAGCATACGCTCGCCAACTGGCACGGTCGGGACAAACCTCCATCGTAATTTCCTCGAGGATTGCCTCGATAAATCCACCAATGATTTTCTGCCCCCGACAAGAAACTTTTAGTCTGACAAGAGAACCCGCACCACGACAAGATCTAAGCCTTCTCGATCAACGTCGGACCACTTCAGGAGCCCGGGACACTGCTACGGGACGGCGCGACAAGTATAACCAAGCTGCCAGAGTTTAAGCCAAGCCGAGTGAAAAAAAAAAATCTAGAATCCGGTCAAGAACTGCACGTTTCGAAAAAACGGCTGGCCGAAAGCAGACGAACGGATGCACGTATACAAGCGCAAGGAGATGCTGCGTCGCGTTGTCGGATTATCACGAGACGCCCAACTTGACATCCTCCCACCAGAAAGATTCCACGAAGTTGGGCCGCCAGACCAGCGCTTCCACAAAATGTGATCCCTTTCTCTAGGCTCCTGAAATATTCGTTCACATCGCTGGATTGGGTGGGAGGGTTCGTGGCGTTCGCTGCTGTCCATCGAAACCGATTACGTTCATAATAGACCGTTTGCCAAATCCCCCTGGCGCCCCGTCCCGCACTCCAGGAATCATGGAAACGTAGGTCCCTGTGTCCGGCATAGTTTCGACCAATTCGATGGTTACACTCCTTTGAGTGGAATCCGGAGTCACCCTGAACAAGCGTCATGTAGAGTCCAAGGACCTGTCATGTCACTTTTACAATTTCTCGTCAATGTCAGCGTTTTTGATACTGTGCATGCGATCCACCCTTCACCCTGGCCCTGAGCTGCAGAAATCTCTTACAATATTATAATTCTCGTACAGCTTCGAAGACGTTGATAGTAGGTTAGAAACGCTAAAAAATGCTTTAAACAGCCCTGCTGACCCCGAGCTAAATCCTGGTTTTGGTTGTTGTGGATTGTTGTGTGGCTGAAAAAAACGTGTGCGGCAAGTCTCGAGCTTGCCGTCAGACGCTGATCCCTGTAATCTTGAACACGGAGTCACTGCCTAAGAAGCTTAAACTTGGGTACGTTTTTTTTTTGTTTGTTTTTTTTACTGGTGGATATTTTTTTAAAGCAGTCTGAATACTGCTTTGAGAGAAGAAACCAATGCATCCTGGAAGGCATTTACGGTCACAAAACGTGCAACTATACTAAACTTTGCGTGAAATATGAGCTATACACGTAATCCTACCTCCATACGGGTTTTTGGAATGTAGATGGGTGACAAAGAGAGTCCTAACTTTTTTCTCTCGAAGTAAGGCTGAACGTCTGAAAGGAACTCGAAGAATAAACTCGCGTCCCGATTGTGTATACTTAGTTTGGCTGAACATTTTGAAGATTTACGCGTACCGTTTCCTTCTAATGAAGCTTTTACAATAGGGAGTTGTAGTAGACCGCGCTACCCCCTCCGCTAAGCGTTCCGCTACGAAGAAGTTGCTACTGCGCCTGCGCGCCGATAGCCTTGACTGTGGAGTTCCGCTATCGTAGCGGGTTGCGGAGGACCCTTGCGGGACCGCGCAAACGATCTACGAAAACTCCCCAATAAGCCGCTACGCTTGCTACGGGAGTCTGAAGCTTTGTTAAGGATTCATTGAATCTATAAAGTGATATAAATTTGCACTTTAGTCGGTGTTTTGCCGCCCCTTAGAAATGTTTGTCATTTCCAACCTCGTTCTCTGTATCCTTCGTATTTCACAAAAATATCAGCTAACTTCGTCTGTAATTATCCTTTAGCTTATACAATGTTGTAAACTAAGAAAAATTATCTAACCTAAAAAAATTAAAAAAATACTCTTTCAAAGGGGAAATTACTAGCGGGGTTGAGATAAGACAAAGTATACAAGTCGCCACAAGCTGCCGTGCCTCCACCCAGTCACGGCTGCTAAACAGGACTCGTTTAATGTACGTAAATTTTATTAGGAGGAAGCTTAAAGCGCGAAACACATGTACAACGAAACCTTCCATCCCGCCTTGCGGACTGCCGGAATGACCTTGGGGGGAGAGGGTTTTCGTAGCATCGGAGAGCGTTGAAAACCCTCGCCTCCGACCGTCGTATTGCGCGGTCGGACGTCGGATCGGACGGTTTCGTCGTGCATGTGTTTCGCGCCTAAGCACTTAAAAAAAAATGAATTTTCCACTCCGTTCTTTTGCTCGGCGCGCAGTAGCGGGCGGAACTACGAAAAAGTTTTAATCAGACAAAATGCCCAGATTCAAACTTTTAAAAAATTTAATTTGTCAAAAGTTATATATATACAGGGGTTTTTTTTTACCATAAAAATAGACTAGGCTTCGCTAAACACTCATTCTCCGCCCAAAGGTAGCGCTGGAGGTCACAACCAGATGCCAAAGTTTCAGCCCGATCCGATACCTTATACAAAAATTATAAGGGATTTTCTGAAAAATTCAATGGGAAAATGGCGACCGAGAGAGTTTTTGAATACATGGGGCTCTATGGAACCAGAAACCGAAAACGGGCAAAAATGGGCTTCATTTTTTGGGAAAAGGAACAAATGGTCCCGGAAAAAATGGTCCCGGAACTAATGGTCCCGGAACAAATGAACCCGGAACTAATGGTCCCAACTTCAAGGTAGGAAGAAATGGTCCCGCAAAACTATCGCCCCTGTAAAAGCCTCAGAACGGAGCTCGTGCCAGTTGTTGCACTAGGACCTTCTAAAGTCCGATAACGAAAAAAGGGGGGTAAAAGGGGGTGTAAAAAGGGGGGGGGGGGACGCTTTCTCATTTCGTTGGTGAGATAAGCTAAAACACAGGCGTTCACGATTGACCGCATGATTCAGCTTCAGTTAACGAATGACGCGCTAAAGGGACACATTTTCTTCCTGTCGCCCATTTTCGAACGGTAAGTAATTTACTGTGCTCTTTCAGACCGCGTATATATACATGTAAATAAGCGTCCCACTCGAAAGATATCGTAAATAATGATAAGCTTTTATACTTTTAGCAGTAGAATCTCTCCGCCAGTACAGCCAGGGCGTGAAAACCATGGGGGACTTTTTTCGAGGCGTGAGCCAAACCATTCGGTTCTGACCTCTTCAGACGTAAGATTTTTTGTGTGTTCATCTATGTGGCATCAATAAAATGTCTGAGTTCTGAAGAACTTCCCGTGAAATATATATTAGCCTAGGTGGTGTAGTTACTGATTTGTTTAGAGAGACAAAAAGGACTCGTGCACAGGCACCCAATGCCCCTCAAAAGGCAGCCAGCTCCGCTCCTAATGTGGGCCGTAACCAAGAGACACGCGGAGATTAATGTAATTGAAGTCGCATAGCACCCTGAGACATGAGTAGAAGTGCTCATTTCGCCCATCAAAACAAGGCATTGAAAACATAACTCGCACAATGCTCGTTATATGGTAATAGCAGTGACCCCTTCAGTGTACGATCACTAAATATTACAATAAAATTACACTGACTCTTCTATTGTTAGACAACATTCCGGCAATTTTAAATAAAGAGTTATAAAAACCTTATCAACTTGGTCTTAGGTAACCGGTCTCAAATTATGGGACCAGGTTGCTCATTCCACCAGCAAACAACTACGTAGACAGCATAAAGAATTAAAGTGCCTTGAGTGTGTTATATTTACGAAGTGATCTTATAACGGAACCATTTTTTCCTACCTTGAACTTGGGACAATTAGTTCCGGGACCATTTTTTCCGGGGCTATTGGTTCCGGGACCATTTGTTCCTACACCCCCATTTTCCCAGTGAAATTTTGAGAAAATCACGGATAACTTTTGAATAAGGTATCGGGTAGGGCTGAAACTTTGACATCTGGTTGTGACCTCTAGCGCTACCTTCGGGCGGAGAATGAGCATTCGGCGACGCCTAGTTTATTTTTGCGGTAAATTTTTTTTTTTTTTTTTTTACATTTTGTGTACATGTTTATATATAAAAGCGTTGTGGTGCTCTACCGCCTCATCGTCCTTTCCCCAGGGACGCTCTCGGTTCTCGCCGTCACACCCGACTTCCGACGCGTTCCGACTACACCAACTAGAAGACGAGGCCTGCGCGAGTGACGTCATCGTTGGTGGGGAAACCCGACCCGCGTGCTGGCGGCGATGCCGCGTGGGTTCACTGGCGATGACGTTTGGGGAAGAAAGGTGCCGGCCTTGTCTCCTTTCCGGTATTGGTTGCGCCCGCTTTGCCCGGGTGCGTACGCCATTAATATGTATCCCGAAACCCA
This sequence comes from Ixodes scapularis, assembly GCF_016920785.2. Classification (NCBI taxonomy): domain Eukaryota; kingdom Metazoa; phylum Arthropoda; class Arachnida; order Ixodida; family Ixodidae; genus Ixodes; species Ixodes scapularis. The sequence goes on from NW_024609837.1 coordinate 30,150,166, forward strand.
TTTTACTCCTCCGGATGAAACGTGATATCTACGATCCTTTATCTAAAATTCCCAAAGCGGCCTTTTCTCCGGGGAAATCTACGTACGTATATATATAATCGCGCTATGCCTCTTCGTTTATTTTTAATTCTTATTTCTTTTTTTCACCGCGGCCGCTTTTAAATGTATTTATCGCAAAGCCCCCCCCCCCCCCCCCCCCCCCAAAAAAAAAAATCACCGGTATAGTTGCAACAGGAAGCATGCATGAAGAAGAACGCCGCCGACGTTCTCAGGGTCAGCGGCCGCCGAAGTTTACATCGAAGAAACAAACAAACAAAGGGCACGATCGAAAAGCACGGGCAATCGTTCGAGTCTTCGGCGCTATAACAAGCCGCGGACCGTCGAATCAAGAAAGCCGCGACGACGCAATCGCACAACCATCGAACTGCCCAGCCTGCCTCCTTCCCTCTTTAACTCCGGAGCGCTTTTATTTTTATTTTTTCCTGCTTTGTTCAACGGGGGTCGTTATTATTACTGCGAGGGTAATTTCAAGCACTCGATCGCGTTTAAGAAAGAAAGAATGTGACGTAGAGTCGTATCCCACATACCTGGTACAAAAGACAGGAATAATTATCGGCGGAAACAGCTCGAATGTTTTCGTAGCATGTTTGCTTAATACATAGGTTCGCACATGTCAGTTTGTTTTTTTATGCCAAATGTAACAGCTTCCGCGAAACAAGCTGGAAACAAGTCTCAAACAAAGGTCTGCAGACTACCTTTTGGAATGCAGCTTTTGGGCGGTCGTTCCCGTGCTTCGCGGCGTCGCCGTCGGCGTAACCTCCCGTCGCATTATGGGACGTCACAGACCTGTCCACCAATTCAGTTCCCCGCTAAATTTAGCGAAGGAACTGAATTGGTGTGTAGGTTTGTGACGTCCCATAATGCAACACTGCGCATTCAGTTCCTCCACTAAATTTAGCGGTAAAACTGACGTCATGTGACCTCAACACCAATTCAGTTATCATTTAGCGGGGAACAGAATTGGTGTTGAGGTCAAGTGACGTCTATTTTCCCGCTAAATCTAGCGGCGAAACTGAAAGTGTTCATAAGTGACGCGACGCTGTTGAGGTCACGTGGTGTCAATTAACTGTGGGAGGAAGGGAGGGTATGAAGGAGGAAGAAAAGGCGGGGGAGGGCCCTCCGTACACCCTATCCCCCCTCCTCCTTACATAGATAATATCAGAACCAATAATTTATATACTGTATATATATATATATATGTATATATATAATATGTTCGCCAGTGTACGAGCTCTATATTTGTACTTATAGATATTTCTCCCTCAAATACTTAAGCACGGTATATCGCAAAATCAAAATACCTCAAGAGCAGCGCTCTATTTTCAAATTACAGAGATTTGTAAACGCCTTTCAATTTTTCGTGTGATTAATTAGCAGTGAGACCCGCGGTGTAATCCTTTTTTTCTTTATTTCTTCCCTTCCGCACGGTCTTTAGCTCAAAGCTAACGAGGCACATAATTGTGGGAGCTATTTGGTGAGGGGTGCAGCCCCGTTGCGTCGGCCTCTCAGCCTCAAGGACGAGAGCGCGCCGGTACGGTGATGCAAATGCTTCAGTCGCCGTTAAAGATACTGAGCGAGGCATTTGGCCCGTGATGGTATGCGGAGGGCAAGTTCGTCTGCTTCTTGCGCAGGGGGTAGCGGTGACGTCAGAACGCCGAGCCCTGATTGGCTGATCGCAACCCCCTATCTGAGCGTCGTCTGCTCTTTTGCAACGTCGGCTGCTCGCAACGTCGTCTTACCTTTCCTGCAACTTTCGGAGGTGCAGAGGCCAGATTTACGAAACGATCTTGCGCCAAAAATGTGCGTAAGACAAAACTTAAGAACAAATTCGTATTCACGAGACGAATTTTTTTTAAGTTTTGCGCAGGTTACGTCGAAATCCTACGACAGCTCCGAAGCTGTCTTACGCACTTCTTACGATCAAATCTGCATGGCCGACAGCGTCGCGGTCGCGACGACCCACGGACGTTTATTTTTCTACCTGCGCTTCTGACGCGTCCCGACTTCAAGCAGCAAGAAAAAAGTAAAACGTACTGGAAACGAACCACGACGAACAAGAACGCTGGATCCACAAACACCGGGGAAAAGCGCCAACGGCCACGATTCCACCGAACGCGACCAAACGAGCTGGGCAGTTAGGCCTAGCAGGCACTCCGCGACTCGGCGACCGTCTGCCCACGACCGGCTGGCGTGCTGAATGAAATATGCCCGCGCGACCGTTGTGAACCCTTCCCGTCTTTTACTTTGATCGCTGACCTCAATTTTAGATTAAGAGGTCAATCTCTTCCTCTTGTCATCTCCTTGCTTCCCGAGGCAACGGTGACTCTCGCCGGTGAAAAAGCGGTGAATCTCCGACAGACGCAGGAAAGGTGAAGCAGCCATCGCTTTGACTAGCAGACGTAAAGCAGACGACGTTAACTGCGCCAACCCTCCGACGCCGTTAAAGAGTGAGGAGTCTCGCCGCACACGAAAGGAGGGAAAAAGTATTTGGGAGGGAACTTGCGGACACTAACCACCCTCACCTCTCGGTTCTTAGCAAACAAACCTCGGCGCCTCGGGACACTTCGCCGGTGAGTCCTTTGACTTCCCTCTGATGCGCGTCTGCTAGTTGTTAGACAAAAACAACGTACCGCTCGAGTTATTTCGTCTGCCATCTGAAAAGCGAAGTCGAGCTGGCTCGTAAAGACCTGCACTTTCGAAAGTCGCAGGAAAGGTAAGACAGACACAGACGACGTTGCGAGCAGACGACGTTGCAAAGGAGCAGACGACGCTGAGATAGGGGGTCGCGATCAGCCAATCAGGGCTCGGCGTTCTGACGTCACCGCTACTTTCTTTCTCATGCGCAGAAGACGAAAATGAGCCCACTTGCGAGGCGTATACGCCTGCTTCGGTAGTAGTCTGGTACTTTCTTATGGCTGATAGACATAAATACTGTTTTCTCTGTAAAGTCCAGTTTCCCGATCATTCTTGGAGGCTATTTTTATAGAATGAGGTGATCGGATGAGGCTTTTGATTTTATGAAAGAAAATGAGGTCATCGGCCGACAAATCGTATTAGCCGATGGTAAGAAGCGTGTTCTTTTTTTTTTTAAATAAAAAGGTAACATCAGCTTTTTATGGCAGCTTTAACGCGTCTGCACCCTTAAAAAAAACTCGGAAATACGCGACAAAATGTATAGGATAATTTAGAATGCGTTTAATTTACCTACTAAAACGCACTTTATTTCGCGGTCTCGTTTAAAACCTTTCTCGAAAATGTATTTTATTCTTGGCGCCTGTTTTACGCTCAATCCAAGGTGTCGTTAAAGATGTATACAAAAACAAAATATAACAAAAATGAAATAAAAGAAAAAAAAATGAACTTTTCCATCACCAGTAACATACACTGTTCTTCAGACCGAATCCGTGAGGGTCGAATTTAGGCCTGGATTATTTTGGCGTGGAAGGACCCAGCTAACTTTGCGTCTACACACTAAACCTGGGGTCACCCTGCTTATTCGCGGCAAGTTAAGACATCGCCGCCTGGTGGAAGGTTTTCACAACCCAGGCTGAGGATACTTCAGCTTCCTCTGCTAGTGCGAGCGCGTCCAATGCCAAGCTTCTATGGACTATGAAAATGAGAAGATGATCGCGTGGGTGGCCCGTGCCCCGCCCATATAGTGAGGAAAACAGAAGCACCCCTAACGAGCTTCTCGCCGCGGGTACCATCGTACAAAAGACAGTCTGCATACAGATTCGAACGCGAGTCACCGCGAGATCCAGGCTTCGAATGCCGCATGGCAATTAGTTCAAGAAAAGCCTTGAAGAGGCGGCATTCGAACCACGGATGTTGCGGTGACTCGTGTTTGCATATGTATGATCAGACGTTCAAGAAAAGCCTTGAAGAGGCGGCATTCGAACCACGGATGTTCCGGTGACTCGTGTTTGCAGATGTATGATCAGACGTTCAAGAAAAGCCTTGAAGAGGCGGCATTTGAACCACGGATGTTCCGGTGACTCCTGTTTGCAGATGTATGATCAGACGTTCAAGAAAAGCATTGTAGAGGCGGCATTCGAACCACGGATGTTCCGGTGACTCGTGTTTGCAGATGTATGATCAGACGTTCAAGAAAAGCCTTGAAGAGGTGGCATTCGAACCACGGATGTTCCGGTGACTCCTGTTTGCAGATGTATGATCAGACGTTCAAGAAAAGCATTGTAGAGGCGGCATTCGAACCACGGATGTTCCGGTGACTCGTGTTTGCAGATGTATGATCAGACGTTCAAGAAAAGCCTTGAAGAGGTGGCATTCGAACCACGGATGTTCCGGTGACTCGTGTTTGCAGATGTATGATCAGACGTTCAAGAAAAGCCTTGAAGAGGCGGCATTCGAACCACGGATGTTCCGGTGACTCGTGTTTGCAGATGTATGATCAGACGTTCAAGAAAAGCCTTGAAGAGGCGGCATTTGAACCACGGATGTTCCGGTGACTCGTGTTTGCAGATGTATGATCAGACGTTCAAGAAAAGCCTTGAAGAGGCGGCATTCGAACCACGGTAGTTCCGGTGACTCGTGTTTGCAGATGTATGATCAGACGTTGAAGAAAAGCCTTGAAGAGGCGGCATTTGAACCACGGATGTTCCGGTGACTCGTGTTTGCAGATGTATGATCAGACGTTCAAGAAAAGCCTTGTAGAGGCGGCATTCGAACCACGGATGTTCCGGTGACTCGTGTTTGCAGATGTATGATCAGACGTTCAAGAAAAGCCTTGAAAAGGTGGCATTCGAACCACGGATGTTCCGGTGACTCGTGTTTGCAGATGTATGATCAGACGTTCAAGAAAAGCCTTGAAGAGGCGGCATTCGAACCACGGATGTTCCGGTGACTCGTGTTTGCAGATGTATGATCAGACGTTCAAGAAAAGCCTTGAAGAGGCGGCATTTGAACCACGGATGTTCCGGTGACTCGTGTTTGCAGATGTATGATCAGACGTTCAAGAAAAGCCTTGAAGAGGCGGCATTTGAACCACGGATGTTCCGGTGACTCGTGTTTGCAGATGTATGATCAGACGTTCAAGAAAAGCCTTGAAGAGGCGGCATTCGAACCACGGATGTTCCGGTGACTCGTGTTTGCATATGTATGATCAGACGTTCAAGAAAAGCCTTGAAGAGGCGGCATTCGAACCACGGATGTTCCGGTGACTCGTGTTTGCATATGTATGATCAGATGTTTAAGAAAAGCCTTGAAGAGGCGGCATTCGAACCACGGATGTTCCGGTGACTCGTGTTTGCAGATGTATGATCAGACGTTCAAGAAAAGCCTTGAAGAGGCGGCATTCGAACCACGGATGTTCCGGTGACTCGTGTTTGCAGATGTATGATCAGACGTTCAAGAAAAGCCTTGAAGAGGCGGCATTTGAACCACGGATGTTCCGGTGACTCGTGTTTGCAGATGTAAGATCAGACGTTCAAGAAAAGCCTTGAAGAGGCGGCATTTGAACCACGGATGTTCCGGTGACTCGTGTTTGCAGATGTATGATCAGACGTTCAAGAAAAGCCTTGAAGAGGCGGCATTCGAACCACGGATGTTCCGGTGACTCGTGTTTGCATATGTATGATCAGACGTTCAAGAAAAGCCTTGAAGAGGCGGCATTCGAACCACGGATGTTCCGGTGACTCGTGTTTGCATATGTATGATCAGATGTTTAAGAAAAGCCTTGAAGAGGCGGCATTCGAACCACGGATGTTCCGGTGACTCGTGTTTGCATATGTATGATCAGATGTTTAAGAAAAGCCTTGAAGAGGCGGCATTCGAACCACGGATGTTCCGGTGACTCGTGTTTGCAGATGTATGATCAGACGTTCAAGAAAAGCCTTGAAGAGGCGGCATTCGAACCGCGGATGTTCCGGTGACTCGTGTTTGCAGATGTATGATCAGACGTTCAAGAAAAGCCTTGAAGAGGCGGCATTCGAACCACGGATGTTCCGGTGACTCGTGTTTGCAGATGTATGATTAGACGTTCAAGAAAATCCTTGAAGAGGCGGCATTCGAACCACGGATGTTCCGGTGACTCGTGTTCGCATATGTATGATCAGACGTTCAAGAAAAGCCTTGAAGAGGCGGCATTCGAACCACGGATGTTCCGGTGACTCGTGTTTGCAGATGTATGATCAGACGTCCCTGCGCCTTCTCGTTTCCTCCTCTCCCTCGGTTTCTGCCGCATACGAAAGCAGGGCGGGAAAAGAACAATCATAACCTTTTGTAGATGATCAAGTAAATCAGTTTTTTTTTATTTTAAGTGAGGTTAATTTGATTTATATCAGAATATTTTGATTTAGATCGATGTAACTAGTCACTCTGTGTCACTACATGTATTATTAAACATGGCAGATTGACCAACCCGCTCGATCGCTGATGACAATGTGGAAGAAAAGTTAATTGTAAATTTAAAGTACACCTTAATTAACAACTTTTTATAAGTGTACCCCCCCCCCCCCAATACCCGGAAAAAAACTGCTTGATGTTTTACTCAGCTATTAAAGGAATACTTCGGCAATTTCTTGAGCTACGCCAACTAATTATATAATCGGGAATACCGGCCTTTACTCTTTCCCTTATGCTATTTATTATCGCGAAATCCAAGATAGTTATTGTGAAATGGACGAGTGAAAACGATGTCGAAATCAACATTCAAATATTCCCCGGTGTGACGTCAGGGGATGGCAGGCTTGCAGGTCGAGCGGTCTGTCTAAAAATAAACTGTGCCGAGCATTTGTTTCGTGCGGCTGCGCGGGTGCTTAAGCGAACTTTCATAACATTCATTTGACACCATTAAACTGCTTGTAATCAGTTGGGAACAAACTCTAGTCCAAAGAGTGAACCCCTGCCTTCCCCTGACATCACTTCTTCATTGCTGCCAGTAGAGACTCACTTAAAAAAAAAATACGGTAAAAACCAAAATTGTAAATTCGCGAAAAAAAAATTGTTTTGGCCCAATACTTGGGTTACTGTTTCAACTATGTTTGTTTGTGCGTTTAGCAGATTTTCAGGCAAATTGGGAACTGTGAAGAAAACGCCTGAGAACCCTCAGTTTAAGGTTTATTTGCTTTCCGTTCGCGTTCTAGTTTACTTGCAATAAGGAATTACTTTTCTAATATGTGCTACTTTCTTTTACATTCTGACGTGCTTTCAATATGAAGTTACGTAATTGACAAATCAGGTGGAAGGTACAGAAGAAAGCTTAATGCTGCGATTTTATGAGAAGAACACTGCTTTCTTTTCGTGTTCTGCCTGATATAAAATGTTTCTTGCTTAATTATTCTATGATGTCACTACAAAACAAATGCACATATAAGGCATCAAATGATAGACAAACGGTAAATTAAAATTATTTTCGGGATTATTTCTCAGGAAACGATTTCATTCACATCATCATCGTAAAACTGGTCTGATTTAAATCACTATTATCATGTTGATTTTTATTCTCCAACCTATAGAGAGAAAAAAACGAGAAAAAAACAGCGTACATTTTGTCGGCGGAAAAAAAAATTGCAGAATCAGAAAATATTACTTCCGAGCTTTCACGAACGAACAGTTGAAATATAATTCCGCGCTCGCTAGAAAAACCGGTTGAAATGCATCGGTGAGTTCACCCCGGCGATCTAGCCAGGTGGCGAGAACGTTCCTTACTTCGGGAAGCGCTTTTTCAACACGTTGTCTGCACACTCATCCATCACAATATACCGAGGAGGTTAACTGGCATTTGGAACAGCAATGACATAAAACAACACCTGCCAGAAATGCGGGCATTGCAGCTACGCGAACAATCTGAATCCTCGCTAACGTATATACACTGAGAGAAAAAAAAAATCCATGCACAGAGGATGTGCCCTCCTCATCACCCTACCACAGCGTTGTGATAGGGTCACGCATTTTCGGCCGAATATTTGAGAAATGTCTCGCGCGAGCTTGGAGAGAAAACATGCTGCCTCACTGGGTTCACATTACTGTTGTACGGAACAGCGTTCCAAGGGTCGGCGTTCCCGGAACGCGTTCCTTTCAGGAGGAACGAAGGAACGCCGCCATTCCATTTGCATCGGTGGAACGGGAACAGGAACTCGTTACATTTTTGCTCAAACGAAAAAAGGAATGGCGTTCCTTTTTTGCTTCAAGCGGGGTAATTTTTATTTTATTTCTAAGAGGGAAATTCTAAAAGTATAAAACAATATATTTACATAGAGCAGGATAGAGCACTGCACGGGCCGGACTTTCTGGGCCCGGCCCGACCCGGCCCGGTAGAGGCACGGCCCGGGCCCGGCCCGAGCCCGATGGAATATTTAATTTCTTGGCCCGGCCCGACCCGGCCCGTAAGAGACACTGCCCGGGCCCGGCCCGGGCCCGGCAGAATTTTTAGACAAATGCCAGAGCCCGACATAAAAAAAAAAATTATTAACATAAGCCTTCGTCCGGGCCGAGCCCGACAGATTATATACATGAGCACAAAAACGGTTGTATGCTTTAATCTAAAAGCTGTCTAAGCATAAAGCCAACATATTTGACTTAAATTCAAACCGAGTTATTGTTGTTGTTGTTTTTATTTTTTTGACACGATAAATATTTTGACTGACGATGTACTTTCGAGAGTATGGGCGAAATATGTACTTCATAAGTGATTTAGAGAAAAAAAAAGTGGGCAATATTTTATTTTGTGCATTTCTTGAAGAGATGTTGGACTTTTCATTGTTAAATTCGTTTCACAGAGAACTTTCCTCTCTACGTGTTTTTGTGAAGAAACACTGAGAACCCCGCTTGAGCATCTTCAAAAGGCTGCAGCCTTTTGAACATGGACTATGCCACCAAAGATAAGCTATCTGCCGTAGATAATTTTATGCTAATACATGTATTAGCATAAAATTATCTATGGCAGTTAGCTTATCTTTGGTGGCATAGTAAGGCCCCCTGCACAAAGTGCAAAGTCAAGCTGACGTTCTTATTCTCTTTTTTTCTTAGTGTGAAAGGGAGAGGAAAAAAACACTCATGTTGTACCCTGAGATTGGAATGCCCTCGTCTTCTTGACTGCACTTTGCCACTATGCTGGTGGAATCCATACGTTTCCTTTTATCCACGTAAAGGCCTTCCAAAAGCAACACGACCTTCTTTTTGGGGCGGCGCCACGTTATTTTGCATTTCGCTTGAACCAAAAAGATCAATCAGAACACTTTTTGTTATCAACAATTTAGAATTTGCGGCGAACGACAGGCCAGCCAGGACTCGGGCCGGTTCGGGCCGCCACGGCCCGAAAAATATTTTGTTCCAGCCCGAGCCCGGCCCGGGCCCGAGAAAAAGGCGTGCTACCCGACCCGAGTCCGGCCCGCGGGCCGGGCCGGGCTCGGGCTTTCGGGCTGGCCCGGGCCCGTGCAGTGCTCTAGAGCAGGATCTCGTTAAGTTTTTGGTTACTTATCTTAAGATTTATTTTGTGTGGTCCTCGCTTGGTAACAGTCTGGCGCAGGAGAACTAGTGGACATTTTTATTCTTTTTTGAGCGCCCGAGACCCCGGTACAAAAAGCGAAACTTTTAGTCGAAGTAAAAGACACAGAAAGATTGACGTCTCAAACTCAGCTTCTTTCTTTGCTTCCACGAATCCTTATTCACCAAGTAATTGAACGCCGACTACAGCCATTTCTGAACTTCGTAACGAGACCTACAGTTATAAGACAATGAAATGTTACCAGACATCGAACGCACTCTTGTATCCCGAACATAAGTAACTAAAAATATACCCATAAAATAACCTTCATTCCCTCTCCTCTTCTCACATCTTCAAACTGAACAACGAATCCAACCTCCACGAAGGACTGGTAGTTTTCAAGACTGACCTTCCAAAAGCCCCACACTCTTTTTCCACTTGCTTGTCTTGCGGACAGCAACATCGAGAAGCAACTGTTGTTAAGGTCGAACAAGGGACTTTGTTATATTAAAACGCGTCAGGTTGTTGTAGAACGCTCGTGCAATGTGGGGTAACAGCACATTTGGCTCGTCTGAGTCGTCCACCACAAACATGAATATGGTTAAAAGCTGAGATTTTTAAAGGTGAATATATCAACAAACGAAACCCTGCTTTGGCTTGTTTTCTTCTCCTGGTGCCCTTTCATCACGGCATTCAAATTCCCATGTCCCATTTAATAAAATGGTAAAAAAAGAACTTTGCTTGATCTAAATAAAGCTTTCGAATGTAAGGCATATGTAACGATACGTTCAATTTTTTTTTTTAACTCTAACGGGAACGAGTTCCTTTTTCACAGGTGGAACTTGTAACGGGAATTCGTTTGAAACATCAGAAGGAACGAGGAACGAGCTTTCGTTCCTTTTTTTGTAGAGCATATACAACAGTGGTTCACACCTCTTGCTTCGCGATTGGTTGCTGCCTTATTGGGTTCACACTTATTGCTTCGTGAATGGTTCCTGCCTTATTGGGTTCACACCTCTTACTTCGTGATTGACTGCTACCTTATTGGGTTCACACCTCTGGCTTCGTGATTGGTTGCTGCCTTATTAGGTTCACACCCCTCGCTTCGTGATAGGTTTCTGCCTCACTACGTTCACGCTTATTGCTTCGTGCTTGGTTCCGGCCTTATTGCGTTCACACCTCTTGCTTCGTGATTGGTTGCTGCCTTATTGGGTTCACACTTATTGCTTCGTGATTAGTTCCGGCCTCATTGCGTTCACACCTCTTGCTTCGTGATTGGTTGCTACCTTATCGGGTTCACACTTATTGCTTCGTGATTGGTTCCTGCCTTATTGGGTTTACACCTCCTGCTTCGTGATTGGTTGCTGACCTATTGGGTTCACACCTCTTGCTTCGTGATTGGTTGCTGCCTTATTGGGTTTACACCTCTTGCTTTGTGATTGGTTGATCGGCATTCTTATCGTCTAATGCCGCAATCTGATTGGCTGCACGATGATAATGAGATGCTCTATACTCGTCACACCAGGCGTTGTTTAAGATTACAGTGATCTTACAGGGTCTATAATCTTAGTTCCAACAAATTTATTTGTGAAAAAAAGGCATGGTAAATTGTTGGGCCATTGTGTTGCACGTGAAACGTGTGGTTTCAGTCCGATTCCTCTGGGATTGACGTCTACGCTCTCAGCGCTCTTCATCGGTTAGTTTAGCTACTGGCTTAACGCCTGGCATATACATACTGGATAACAGTTCGTGGAATGAAGATAACCGACGCTAACCTGGGATTTAAACCCGTGGTGCTTTTCCAGAAGACCTGAACGAGCCAATGAGCGTCGAGCTAGGGGGTGTGACGTAATCACCTGGCTCAACCAATCGTCATCGAGTTAATCGGCGGCTTCACTTCTTCACAAATGTTTCTAACCCCACCCCCCCCTCCCCCCCCCCCTGAGGAGACAAGACACGTTTCACGTGAGGAATCTGTGAAAGGTACACTAATGAGGTCCGTACCGGTAAGTTATACGACCAAGGGGACATATCTAGGAGATTATTCCTCACGTTACATCCAACATTTCACTACAATCTGTCGACTCACTTTCGAATTAGTGCAGATAATACGATTCCAATTAGAAACTTGCTGAGCGTCGTCGAAATCCACTAATTGAGGCATCTTGAGAAAGATTTGGGGCACGCGGGAAGCGTCGTTGTGAGCTGAAGTTACCACTCATGCAGCGGGCACAAGGCTAGCGGTGCGGAAACGCGGTTGACAAAATTAGGAAGTTTTCGTAGACCGCGTTTCTTCCTCCGCTAAGCTCTCCGAGACGAACAGGCCACTACTGCGCTTGCGCGCCGATGGCCTTGACTGTATACGGTTCCAGATATCGTAGCGGGTTACGGAAAGCGTTGCGAGGCGGCGAAACGATCTACGAAAACCAAATTTGTACGCATTTCAACTACTCTACTCAAGTTAGTGTAGTAACTACTTTTCTGAGTAGTTTAGTAACTTTCACTTACATTCTATATCGGTGATCAGTAGTTTACTTTAATTACTTTTTTCCGTATAGCTTCTACTTAATATAAAAATTACTTCCCAATTTTAGTGGCAGGTTCGCTTATCAACAAACATTCCTGCACAAAAAAGATATAAGATCTTGGAAGATCAATTGATGTTTTCAAAGAGGTAGAAGCATGTGGCATTGGCAAAGGCGGGGGGGGGGGGGGGGGGGTGGAAGGATGGTTTGGAGGGTCCGAAACTCCCAAAAATTTTCACGAGTCTAAACCCACTGCAACAACCCTGCTACGAAGCGCGAAGAGCGGAAAGATATATCGCAAGTGAGGCCGAGTAACTGCGGTATTAACGCCGAAGGCTGGCGTTTCTTTGTGCCCAGAAGCTGAAGGGGACTTGACGCATTTGAAGAAAGAGCTTGTCCCCGCTTCTTCCCAACGTAGGAACTCTCGCCCACTACATGAAGTGCACACATGCATCCCCACTCGGAGGAAGCAACAAAATGCAGTACCCGCTCTGAAGCTCACCTGGTACTCCCGTAGTTTGTGCTGCACTTCAAGTATCACGTGCTAAAGGGCAACGTGAAGGTAACCTCTTTGCGTTGCCTTTCCTCCCAGAACTCAGAATATGCAGGTAGTCCAAGATTCGAACATCGTTCGATAAATCTTAATAATTCGTCCGCCGTTTTTTTTTTTTTTTTTTTTTTTTTTTTCAAAACCATATAAAAAATAAGCAAGTAGTGTTGGAAAGTACTATAAGTACATGGTACTTAAAGTACTACTTCAAGTAGGTTTAGACAACTTGTACTTCACTGAAGTATTTTTTCTGGTACTTTCCGAGGACCGTTTAACTCAAGACAAAAGTATATTTCCCAAACTTGAAAACAAAAAATAGCGTATTATCATGAGAAATCGCGCTATCGCCTTTCGATACGTCATCTGGTCATTTCGCTGAGTGAAGTAATGGCTGCTGTAAGACCGATAGAAAAGGGTGCCTTATAAGTTGATTGTGTTAAGTAGTTTGTGAGCGAGAGTAAAACAACCACACTGTGCCGTCTTGACTTCATCCTATATTTGCTGCCATTTCCGAAAAAAATGATGCACCTCTGATTACATTTGAAGCAATGCAAGCCAATTAAAAAAAACTGTATAGGGGATGAAAGGGCTTCATGAAAGATTATACTAAAATGTACTTGTACATTACATTGAAAGTACATTTTATTTATAGAACTTTACTTCAAGTACATTGCAACAGGTGTACTTACGACTTTACTTGATGTACATAACCTCTCATTTACTTTGTACTTTGCTCAAATACTTGTGATGTACTTTATGCAACGCTGTAAACAAGCAAACACTAGCTGCAAAATCAAGCTCAGGCAGTGCTAAACTTCAATGTAGAAATAATACATCCGCAGCACATCGCTGACCGAAAAAAAAAGTGCAAAACACTTAGGCACGCAGAAGTAGAAGCAGTTATTAAAGCATATATGTAAAACACAAGCTGCTTTATATATGAATAGCATAATTTCGCTAACAGATCAAAACCTTCATACTTTCTTATTACCATAAAAAAAATATAGAAGTAACTTCAAAAGTAATTCGCTACTTTTTTACCGTAGCTAGTTATTTACTAAATTATGTTCCATTTCAGTAATTTATACTCTACTCAAATTACTTTTGAGGTCATTACTCAGTAACTTAACTTAATTACTGTTTTTGAGTAACTTGTATGTGTCTGGCGAAAACTTCCTAATAGGGAGTTGTAGTAGATCGTTTTTCTCCTCCGCTACGGTATCCGCAAAGAAAAAGCCTCAGCTGCGCATGCGCGCCGCCAGCCTTGTCTGCGTAGTTCAATGTCCTGTGGCGGATAACGGAGCGGTATGCGTGGGCTCAGCGGGCTGCGGAGACGGTCTACTATAATTCCCTAATATCGTCCGCGTTTCGGCACCGTGCAGCCTCGTGCTTGTTCCACCCCAGCGCTTCCAACGTGCTTCAAGTCGTTCTAAGCTTGAATGAATATAGTTGTTTTTGGTGACGCTAAGCAAATTTAAAACTGAAACCATGTGTTTGTTTCCATTAATTAAAAGGTTAATTGACATATTATAGTTAATTAGCCGACTCATTGTTACCTATAGCGTGTCCCCTTGCCCGTATAACTTACCTGCACAGGCTGCATTAGTGCACCTTTCACTGATCCCTTTTTTTACACCTGTTCGATTTAAAGCAAGACACCCTAGCTGTATATGTATAATGAATGTATTTTTACCTGGAGTAATACTGATTGTACCCGGTTAATTTTTGTTTGGTTTTACTATACCGATGCAAAACTGGCCGTATGCGTTTTCGTTCGCATAGTAGCTAACCAACGTACACTCTCAAGAAAAAAGGGTGTCAAAAGGTGTAGTCTTACACCCTTTGTCCCATATAATACACCCCAGAATTTCAATTCGACGTACAGTGCCCTACAGTCGAGCATTGGGCCCGAAACTTTGCGAGGGGCTTGATAGCCGTGTGGTACATCATTTTAAATAGCTAAAGTCAAACAAAGCCCACATAAAGAAAACACCGAGTTTTACAGTAGGGCCAAGGAAACCCGGATTATTTTTTTCGTGTTCAGTAAAATGTACATTAGCTATTTTAATAAGTTGTACCACACGGCTATCAAGCCCCTCGTAAAATTTCGGGCCGTCTGTTCGATTGTACGGCGCTGTATGTCGAATTGAAATTTGGGGGTGTATTATATGGGACAAGGGGTGTAAGAATACACCTTTTGACACCCTTTTTTCTTGAGAGAGTGCATTTTCCTGCTGCTTGCCGCGTGTGATAGGACAACGGATTATCTTGCTTCTGAAGTTCTAAAGGGTTTCTAAAGTTTGAAGGCTTTCATTTGTAAATTTTCTGATACCCGTCCTTAGACCAGGCACCCAGAACCGAATTTGAGCGGTCAATTGCTGCTCCGCGAGGGTTCTTATAATACTGGAATTATTGAGGCGCTAAAAACTGACCGCCGATTTTTGGTTACAACCATTCATTAAATTGGGAACAACAAAGACTGCTGCAATGCTTTAAAAAAAAACTTCGCTTTTTTGTTCCCTTCTTTATCTAACGTAATCACGTTTTCCAAATTGCGGACAGAACAGCTTCGATTGGGAGCGAAGAAAAATTAATCTGGCTTCGGAGACATTCGGCTTTCCATGACATTTTTTTAACAAACCATCATTACATCTTTTTTTTTTTTTTTTGCTTTCGAAAGTGTATATAATTTCATCTAGTATACCCTTATAGCGCCCGGTAGGAGCTTTACATAAAGGAGGGGGGGGGGGGAGGGGGGGCAAAAACAACAACACACATACAAATCAACAAGAGTTAGGAATCCTTTCCTCTGTCCGCTCTTTTTTACGTATTGTAAAGAGTGGCGATTGCGGAACGAAATGTAATGGACTCTTTTACTGTTACGATGTCATCGGGGAGGGAATTCCAGTCTCATATAGATAACTGTAACAAAGTAAATTTGAAGGTGTTAGTTCTAGGGGTGGCGAGCTGAAGTTCCTGTGAGTTGTCTGTGCGAGCCGATACGTGGTTGGCAGCTGGGCGATATTTTTCTTTCTTTGGGGGTGAATGATTGTACGGGTGATGAAGGGCAGTTAGTCGAATTATTTTACGTCGGTCTGCAAGAAGGGGTATATTAGTTTGTTGTTTTAGTGTTGTTATACTTGTACGGGTATAATTGCGGAGAACGAAGCGGGTGGTTCGGTTTTGAATGGCTTCTAACTTGTCGATGAGATGACTCATGCGGGTTCCAGATGAGATACGCGTATTGCAGCTTGGGACGAAGAAGAGATGTGTATGCAATCAGTTTTGTTTCCCGTGTTGCCAAGTGTAAGTGACGTCTTAAGAAGTCTAAAGTTTGATTAGCCTTTGCCGTGACGTGGTTAATATGTGGTTCCCACGAAAGGTTGGGCGTGAAATGTAGTCCGAGGTATTTATATGTGCGGACATTTTCAATGGGGACACTGAAAAGGGTGTAGTTAAACTGTGCTGATGCGCGTTTATTATTGAAGTTCAGATATTTGTTTTGGAAACGTTAATTTGCGACTGCAACCCTTCGCACCACGTCTCAAGAAACATCAGACCACTCTGCAAAAGCGTACAGTCATCCAGGCCCTCTATTTTCCGGTATGAAACACAATCGTCGGCATATAATCGTATCGTGGACTGAATACGAGTAGGCAGGTCGTTAACATTTATCAGAAAAAGCAGTGGACCGAGCACGGTTCCCTGAGGCACGCCCGACTTCACTTGTTAAGGTGACGAATCTTTACTTTCATAATGAATGCGTTGAGTTCGGTTAGAAAGGAAGCCTGCAATCCGTTATAAACGGATCTATTCTTAACAAGCGTAGTTTTAAAATAAGACGGTGATGAAGTAATCAATAAAAATGACGTGCGTTTCTAAGCGGGAATGCATATTTTCATGAATATTATTGCTGAATTCGAAAAGTTTCGTTTCACAGGAGTGCGATCGCCGGAAACCGTGCTGATTTACAAAAATGAAGTTGTGAATGGATGAATGATTTATAACGTTAGAAAATACTATATGCTCCATGAGCTTACTAGGGAAACTTGTGAACGATATAGGCCTGTATTTGCCAAATTTATTCTTTGAACCATTTTTGTGTATTGGAATTACCTGCGCGTGCTTTCAATCATCGGGAATTTCGCCCGTGTGTAAGGATTTTTGAAAGATCAGGGAAAGGAGGGTTGAGCACTCATGCTTTCATAGTTTGAGGAGTTTCACTGAAATTTTATCTGGGCCGGGAGCGGAGTTTGAGTGCTGTTCATCAATAAGTTTCAAAACGCCAGTTGCAGAAGTAGTTAGTTGAGGCATTTCACGATACATACTATAATCAGGGTAGTAATCCGGAAGAGGAAACAAGTCCTCTGAGAAGACTTCACTAAAATATCGACTGAACCGCTCACACGCCTCAAGAGGACTCATCTTGTTACCAACGTAATCAGAAGATGAAAAAGACTCCCTTCCTTGTTTCGGATTAACCACAGTCCAGAACTTTTTGGGATTGGTCCTCATAATGTTACCAAGTTTTTCACTAAAATACTTCATTTTTGCGTTTTTTATTTCGAGCTTAATTGTTAGATTACATTGATCGTATTTCTCCCATGCATCTTGGGATCTAGACAGCTTGGCAGCCCTGTAGAGACGATGCTTTTTATTGAGAAGTTTTTTCAGTCGTGCCGAAAACCACGGCTTTTCAACGCTAGAGTGTATGTTTACTTTAGGAATAAAAATATCTGCCAGTTGAATAATTTGAATTTGGGTAGATTCCAATTTTCACTAGTAGACCTAGAAGCAAAGTCCTCTAAATATGAAGTAGAAAGTGATACTAAATTTGCGCAACTTGCATCAACATTTGCTTTGGGATAATTTAAAATGGCTTTAGTCCACGGGTTACATTTGTATGTTGAAATGGTCATTTCAACATTTACAGACGCATGATCACTCAAGGGATCCATTAGGTTAACCCCCTTTACGCATTCGGGTTTTGAAGTGAAAAAGAAGTATAAAACAGCAAAAGCACGAGTTGGTTGATTATTCATTTGACACAGGGAGAAAGCACTTGTTACATCTACAAAGTCGCGACATTGTTTTGGAAGTGTGTGCCAACTTTCAAAGGGCATGGATGCAGGAAAGGCCGGCCAGACCATATCAGGGAAATTAAAGTCTCCAGCGAGCACGTACTTATCATTAGGGTAAGTTCTAAGAAGCTGTTCTACGCATTCTTGAAGTACACTAGACAAATCCAAACTCCCGGGAGGTTTGTAGCAAGCAATAACCAGAAGGCAAATAGTCCGTGTTCTTATCCGGGTCTATACTCTCTCGAAACTTGAAATGATATCGCATTTTTCAACATGTAAAGTCTTTTTGATAGCCCCAGAACCCCTCTCCCTCTACGTCCGACTCGATCGTTCCGAACAATAAAATAATCGTCGCTCATAATCAATTCACGTCAGCTGTACTCGATTGCATAGCAGAAAATAACTCGTCTTGTTTTGCATACTCCTTCTCGCGTTCGCAATATAAAAATTAAAAGTTCTAAGACAAGGGTTAAGTGTCGCTTGAGAAGAGGGGGATGAGTGCCGTTTTTCCACAAGCCATGATGAAAAAGGTTTGACGCAATTGGCTTGCTGATCGAAAAAATAACGCGAACTTCCAATGAAAAGTTTATCATGACGTCGTTTGAAGGGCTGTCCTTGTTTTTTTGTTGTTTTTTTTTTTTTTTTGCGAACGTAACCAACTCTCTTTACTCTAAAAAAAGCCCGTGAGTCTGATTTCCCGCACAACACTCGGAGAGCCAATCACCGCAACTTACTGAGGCAGCTCGGCGAATGACAATGCCGAAACATATGTTTAGACCCAAAAACGCAGTCTGAGTTGTGACATTAAGCAATGCAAGCGTGACGTTTTGCATTGATTAATGTCACAACTCAGCGTTTTTCGGTCTAAACATATGCTTCGGTATTGTCATTCGCTGAGCTGCCTCAGTATAAGTTGTGGTGATTGGCTCTCGGAGTGTTGTGCGTGAAAGTAGACGCACAGACTTTGGGGAAGTCTTCACTGAAACGAAAGCGTGTGCCCTTCAATTTAGGTGTCTTCGAAAGCACAAGTTCCCTATCCTTATAACAGTTGAATTTTACAATCATCGCACTAAGCGACGTCGTTTCTGTAATAACCAATTCGAAGGGCACGTTCGATAGCGGAAGGTTCTATTGTAACACCAAGTCTTTCTTCACAAAAATTGACGACGCTCTCTACCGACTGCTTCCACGTTTCATTCCTGCTATCAGTAGCATTAAAGAACAACAAGTTATTTCGTCTGGAACGGCTTTCGAGCACGGCGCACCTTTGTGCCATTTGTTCAAGTGCAGAACTGCTTCGCGTGGCGACGTCCGAGACGGCAGTAACGCCGTCCCTTCCTGATTTTAAGTTCAACACCTCTCGATCAATATCGTCAATTTTACATTACTGACAAGTTAAATTTTACATATTTTACTAGCAACCAACTTCATTTAGCTTGATAGTAAACAACAACAAAAAAACTAACTTGCAAAATTTGTCCAAAGTTTTTTTCTTTTTTCTTGGCTCACAACTTTTAACAGTCCAAGAATGGAGCGCTGTCGTGACCGCGAGGGCAGCAATTGGTTTAAGAACTTTAATTATTTGATAACGCCAATGAAGACTAAGAAGCAGGATCGAGTCGCAGTTGAATTGAAGGAGGTGCTCACCTGATAAAAGTAGAAGAATTCTAGCTCCGACTCCGAAATGCCGCTGACATTGCTGAGAGTGCCGTTGACGTAGGCGGTGCTGTTCAACTCCACTCGGGCCATGACTTTCTCTAGCACTGTCGAATATTTGCACTTCACAACACACAACTCCTCGGAGATGTCCGACGATGCTGCTGTCGCGGCTGTGACGCACAAAAGAACAAGCCAAACAAAACTGATCAATTTTCAGACCAACGAACGAGGTTGAAGTTGAAAACGACTTGAAGTAACCGCAGTTCTCCGACTCTTCAATCGGGTGCAACGGCTTTCTTGAGACGGTAGTAGTTCTCAGCTACGATCATTTCTCTATTGTTGCCGTTTTTGTTGCGAATTCAATAGAATGAGAACAGTCTAACAGACTGTTCTCACCAGGGTGTCGAACCGGAACCGAACCGAACCGAAAACCGGAACAGAACCGTTATTTTTAGCCGAACCGGAACTGAACCGAACCGAAATCTTCGCCGCCATCTTGGAACTGAACCGGAACTGAACCGGAAAAAAATATAACGGTAACCGGTTCAAAACGGTTCACGGTATTTTTTTTTTGTTAGTATTACAAATTTATTATTATTGGCACGTGTATTCCTCTATGTATTGATCAAATCGTCATATACAGAATTGCAATGTATAATAAATCCTGGTTTTTTGCGGCGCTTTCTTATTGGCACTATGATTAGCCATGTGTCACAATGTCACGTGACGTCATGATGTCAAGACATGCTGTCAAGTAATGTCACATCACGTGACCCCGTGACGTCACGTGACTCACCGCGTTAAGTCGATTCGAATTGAGGACGTCGCTAGATCTATTAACGTTGTTGATACCGTGACGTCACATGACATCACAACTTCACACTGAGAGTCACGTGACACCATGATGTACCCGATTGTCATGATCCCGAGTCAAACGCTCTGGTTCATGACAACCAGTATCGCCAAACATTCGGGTAACGCTCGTGTTCAACTCAAAGATTATGATGGGCCCGAGTCCCGCTAGAGCTAGAAACAGAAACAAACGAAAGCGACAAGCCTCAGACACATGCAGCATGTTCGTGATGGTACCTTTATACGGCTTTGAGTTGTTCGGTGCTCGCGAAGTTAGCACGAGTGTTTACAAGCCTGAAAATGGTACCATCGTGTGCATGATACTCGTGTTTGAGCATAGCCTTCTTTATTCTACAAAGCCTGTCAAATCGCGAAATACTCTGGTTTAAGGCTAGCCGCTGTCGCTTGTTTCTGTTTGTCGCTTTAGTGGGGCTTTGCCAACCCTGCGTATGACTATGATAAACACTGACGGTGTATATATTAGGATCAGATCACGTGGCTGATAGTTCTAATTGTGAGTTGAGGAGGGGAAAGCTGTTTCATTTCTTTCTTTCGACTGTCTGCCATTTCGCGGAGGGGCAAACTAATGGATGCTTTCGCAAGTTATCAACGTCAAGGATTACAACTTAGCGGTATTTATTGAACTTAAGGTAAAAAAAAAAAGATGCTGCACGACCGATTTTACATGTATGCACACCATTGAGGCTCCCAAACATGTTTTCGCTATTGCTGAACTGCCTCAGAAAGTTGTCCCGAGAATAGAAGTGTTAAAGGGTCTAAATGTGACGTATTAGTCGGACGTTACATGGAACTATTAGTGTGTACGGGAGGGATACCTGAAAAGGAAGATCCTAGTGGCCTCACAGGGATAGCCGAACGTTGGCAGCCGCTCTAAGTCTCACAGGAGTGTCGCTCTCAAGTTCTCCAAGTTTCGACAGCCCTGTATTTTGTTTAAACTTCACAGTGTGGTGCAAAGTTAAAGCAAGGAAGAATTACTGTTAACAAGTGACACAAATATAATTGTCGAGTGAACACCACTCAATACGGAGCAGGCAATCCCTGAGGAATAAAAAGTATCTTGAGGAGCAACTAAAAAAAAAAAGGGAGTGGGGAGGGGGGTAGTTTTAAAGCATACTGTGTCGTAAAGATTCCTCTGCCCCACATTTTCGGCGCAGACTAGAAAGCGTGGCCTGGAAACGATAGTGACAGATGGGTAGTTGGTACAACTTTTATTTGTAAAAACACTCTTGCCAGAAAGCACGTTTTCGTCGTGCCAGATACTCGCGCCGTGCCTAACGACGATGTACCAACAAGAAAAATGTGTGCCTCTCAAATACATAGCTTGCACTGAGCGCGAAACTTTTGCAGCGTGCAT
Source organism: Ixodes scapularis (assembly GCF_016920785.2). Classification (NCBI taxonomy): domain Eukaryota; kingdom Metazoa; phylum Arthropoda; class Arachnida; order Ixodida; family Ixodidae; genus Ixodes; species Ixodes scapularis. Next base: position 30,171,713 of record NW_024609837.1, read on the forward strand.
TTTGCCAAACCGGATTTGATTTTCTCAGCAAGAACAACTCGCAATGACAACCAGTATCTAGTGCGATTACGTCACGTGCAAACCATGTTAAATACTTCAGCTTTCTGGTGAAGTGCGACGTTCGCAACACCAGCACTACACGTCCAATGTGTAAAGTTGTGTAGTATTTATAGTAGTCTCGCGATGATATACGGCAGCCTAATGACATGTTGGAGCACATGACTGATAAAGAACAGAGTCATGAAGTAAGGTCTCAAAACAAGTGCGCGTAAAACCTAAGATAACATTAGCCTCCCGAGGTAGTATCCCGCGACGTTTCGAGCTGAGGCAAGCTGATGCCCAAAAGTGATTTATATTAGGATTCTAAAAAATCTTTGTTTGCCCTGCGCGGAATCTATGTTTAATTAGGAATATCATTTTATGCATTTCTATGCATTTCTTTTTGCAGTAAAGCGTTGTTTAAGGGATTATTTAGAAAAAAATTGCGTGTCATCTCCTTATTTCTGCACATTTCGTGTATTTGCCTTCCGATATATCATGTGACCACAGTGTTTTTTGGCATGCCCTGCAACCCACTATTTTACACTGCAAAACAGCTAACAAAAGCACGTTGCCGAAGACACAACAGCTGGCGTATTTTCGAGTATCGTCCTTCCGTGTTGGTCTCAGGCGGTTATGTGAACTTCATAAAGTCAAATTTATCAATGGTAATAAAAATATACTTAATTCCTGTCTGAAGATTTGGCAGCATAAATAGAAGATTCTCACCTCCAAGATATATAAGTAAATGCGCCTTTAAATTATCTGAAAGATGTTCGGCAAATATTTTTCGGCGCTTTTATCCTCTATAGACACGTTATAGGTGATTTTGAAAAGATATAATGTTTTTTATTATTATTTTGAAGCTAATTTAAATAACTATTTGTGTTCCTCACGCATATATAACTTCTTAAATATATAGAAGTTTATTATCGCGTTTTTTATGTGTTTTTACTATCGCCTTTTTTTACTGGAACGAGTGGTGGAACTATGACGATTGCACACTTAAACTCTCAGAAAGTGTCCAATTAGGTAGCTTCCGAATTGAGTAGAGCATGAAATACCACTTTGTTCTATTTAACAAAAATCATCAATTAGCGAGGGTGATGCTTATTTGCAAATTAAATTGACCTGCATTTTGTCAAGAGCAAACCTCAACATCCAGGCTATGCCAGTTTATCCAATATAAGAAAATGTTCACATGGGTAAGCACTGTTTTAGGTCAGATTCGATCTCAGTACTAAGGTGCTCATAGGTTAGAGTGAACAATTTCAGCCACTCCTTTATGCATGATTCGTCGCCCGCATCATGGTGCTGAGAGCAAACAATATGCTAGTTAGAAAAACAAGCATTGCGATTGTCGCTTAGTGTTTCTATAAAATATGGACTGGAAGGACTTGTCCCGTGACTTTCGTGACATTTTGAAAATTATATTCCCTTAAGCTCAGTCGTCTCGTCATCATATATATATTGTGAAACGTATTCCGTAAAACACATGTCATGATATATATGGCGACGAGGTGCCCATTTCGTGATTGTATTCACTGTAATTAATTCCTTATTTCAAGGGCAAAACCACGATTCAACACCTAATGCTGCGATACAAAGTTGTACCAATCACGGGTATTTTAGGCAACCTACTTCACTTCCGAAAACATTTCAGTTCAGGTACAATATATGTGACTCTGGTAAACGAAGGGATGTTGAGTCGTATAAACACGACGTTTTGTATGTTAATCTTGATTTTCCTTTCTTGTTGTGTAGGAATAAATAACAGAATTTTATAATTTTGGTACCTGAGAATAAAACTGAATTGAACAAACAATAAAAAAAAAACTATATACTGTAAACGACTATTTTTCGTGGGCTCAATATTTCGCGATTTAGGTCAAAGCTGAAGTTTTGGAATAATTCGAGGGTTGTTATTTTCTCGACGCGGTGAAATCTCAATATAAATTTCAATCCGTTTACATTTTACCGAAATTGTTCGCGGGACCCATTTTTCGCGAATTGAAGGCAATTCGCGAAATTTTCAAAAATAGGTCCTCGCAAAAATCAGATCGTTTACAGCAGTTAGTTTCACAGCCTAAATAGCGCCTATTGACAGAACAACGCGGAAAATATATTCTCAATTTAGCGGTTCAAACCGGTTCGAACCGGTTCGAACCGGTTTGAACCGTTATTTTTATCGCCCCGGAACTGAACCGGAACTGAACCGAAAGCCGTGAACCCGAACCCGAACCGAACCAATAAAAATATCGGTTCGACACTCTGGTTCTCACTCTCAAAAATTTTACCTTTTTCGAGTTTTTTTTTTTAATTGTTCTTTTGGGCGCATAATGGTTGCTAGAAGCGTTCTTGTAAGAAGGCTTGCCAGTCTCCGTTTAGGTGCGCAAGCTTAGAATTGTGGTTAGGTATATTTCATTCATGATGCTACTATAGCGTTGAATGAAGTATGGTTCGTGAATAAAGCCACCCTTAAGAAGGTTTTTATGAAACCTCTGAAACCCTTCAAAGTTTTTTTTAGATAATGTTTTAGCAAGGAAAGTTAGCTCAGATGTAAATTCAGCTAATATAAATAATTAATTTATCATGAAAATTATAGTTTATATTAAATTGCACAATATTACTGCTTTCTTACTCGCGACAAGAAAACTTTCATTGTGCCGTTAGAAAATTAAATCACGACGCTTCCTATTTTACGATACGTTCGCAAAACGCTGATAGAGGCACCATCACGAACTAATTCATTAAATGTACAGTATTTTCAAATAACGGGGCGATAACGTAATTTTCTATAGACGGTCGACACTTGCCTGGCAGAAGATGCACTGACGCCCAGTCGAAATTACAGGGGCGGCTGCAGTACTTAAGGTTGCCGTTGCAGGACTCGAAACGCACTTCCAGTGATGATAATTTCAAGTAATCCGTAGCAGCTACAGATGACGTTAATTGCAGATGACAACGGTTGCAGACGACTCCAGTTGCAGACGGCTCCAGTTGCAGACGTATCTATAGCTACAAACGACTACTCCTGTTGCAGACAACTTTAGTTGCAGGCGAGTCCAGTTACAGACGATGTCGGGTGCAGACTACAGTTGCAGACAGCTTCAGTAGCAGATGATGTCAGTTGCAGATGACATCAGTTGCAGACGACACTGGTTGCAGACGGCTTCAGTTGCAGACAAGTCCTGTTGCAGACGACGTTGTGTGCAAACTACTACAGCTACAGACGACCTTTGTTGCAGACTACACCTGTTGCAGACGACACTGGTTACAGACGATACCGGATACAGACGACTCGTGTTGCAAACGACACTGATTGCAGACGACTTCGACTGTCTCGAAGCAGACGATCTCGTATTCTTGGATTCAGAGGGCTGCGATCACTGATCGTTTTTGCCGAGCTTGACGATCTTTTCGGGCAATCGCGGAGAGTTCGCGGTCTACGCGCGCGGGTGAACGGACGCCGAACGATCTCCTCCGTCCATTTCGGTGTGATTATCCAGTCGGCGGAAGTGATTCCATAAACATATTTTTGGACCGAAGACTCGAAGAAGGCATGTCGCGACTTTGGCGTTGAACGTTCGCACACGACTGCGCGCTTTACTGATCGAACAGCGTCGCTTGGCGAGGCAAATAACACTCCGCGAAAGACCAGCTCTCTCTCGCTCTAACTCGCAGTACTAAACACTGTCGAAAAGAACACAGAAGAAAAGAAAGGGGAAAAAAAAAAAAGATTGGCCAAAGAAACAAGAGAAAGAGGCATGAGAAAGGAGAACTTGGCGAGAGAATTCGAAGCGAGTGTTCGCGAGACCCGTGCGCTGCTCGCGCCATCTATCGTCGATTTCCCGGACTACACAAAAAAAAGAAGCTATGAGACGTCTGAGAAGTTCTAACAATCATCGGGTGGATAATTTCGGTAATGGATTTGAATTGCTTCCAAAAACAACTACTTTATAAGATATGCTAGACATATTTTACCCAGTTGGTACACGAGATGTCAATATTTAAAATAAAAACTACTGAAAAAACGTTTACAAGATGCGACTGACAATATAAACTTTTTTGACGTACCCATTATACATAAAAAGCAGAGCAGGGTTGTACAGTTCCTAGGTACAAGCAACTGGAAATCAGTATCTGGGTACTTTTGTTGTACCTGAGGTACAAACCTAGATACTTTCATTTCTCGGTATCTGTATCTTAGATACATTTTCCAGTTACTTGTAACTAAGTGAAATTGCTTTTTACAGGTACTTTTCTATTCATTTCGTCAAAATGGTAAAATCTGTAAATCTTGAAGTATCAACCCACTATCATATGCCGTGATTAACGTTGAGTTGGGTACGACCGTGGAGGCACTGTCTTGATCAAACGACGTCTAAGCGAACGAAGCCCCGCCCACGATGTTTCATCGAACGACAGTTTAGCGAATGGCGGTGTTCATTTGAGCGAACAGTGGATTAGCGATGCCGTTCTAGCGACACCAATTTATCGAGTCGCTTCGGAATTCCGTTTAGTGAAAATAGCGACGTGCTTCCTTCATCTCAAACAGAAATCGACTTCATTGCGTGTTTGAAGCTCCTCTGACAGCTAAACAATGGAGGAGATAACTTGAAAGATGTGCGCAGTTTTTGTTGTCTGTAACTTGTCCTGGTGGTAACTCTATTCTACCATGAATACAATATAAAATATAATTCAAAATAAATATTTATTTTAATCGTAAAGGAATGTAACATCACGTATAGAATACAGTGTTCACTCAATGAATCGGTCTCGAAGTTCGCAATTATCAAAACTAAAAACGTTCCAAAAAAAACTTCTTTCCTTTTTACCAAAAAAAAAAAAACGAGAAAGTTTGTAGACCTTTGCTTGTCGTCGCGAAGGTTAGTTGCATATGCACTCGACTCATGCGTTTCTTCATGCAGCCCACGTCTTCTGGGCCCGTCAACGTCAGCACCGGCCCTGAGGGCAAGAACGTCACCAAGCAAGTTTCGGCTGTTTCGACGTGACATGCTGAACAATGGAAGCTGTGGCCTCGGTGAACCAATTGGAGCGTGGAAATAAGGCACGTGAGAACTCCAATCCGATGTGGACATCGCATTGGTAACAATAAAACACATTTAGGGAACTGGTTTGAAAGCGCAGCTCTTAGGCGCCCGTTTCCGGCTTGAGTGGCGCCGGCGTCACCGTCGGCGTCGCCGTCGCCGTCGGCCTAACTGCGCGAAATATTATGGGTAAATTTCCTCGCTAAATTTAGCAGAAAATTTTCCTTGCTAAATTAAGCGGAAAAATTTCCCCGCTAAATTTAGTGGAAAATTTTCCCCGCTAAATTCAGCGGAAAAATTTCCCCGCTAAATTCAGCGGAAAAATTTCCCGCTAAATTTAGCAGAAAAAATTCCCCGCTAAATTTAGCGGAAAAATTGTCCCGCTAAATTTAGCAGAAAATTTTCCCCACCAAATTTAGCGAAAACAATTTTCCCGCTAAATTTAGCGGAGAAAATTCGACGCTAAATTTAGCGAGAAAAATTCCCCGCTAAATTTAGCGGAAAGCTTTCCCCGCTGAATTTAGCGGAAAATTTTCCCCTAAATGGGAGGCGAGCAGGAGAGGAGGAGGGGCATAGCCTCCTCTCTGTACGTTCCCCTCCTCCTCCTCAAGAGCTGCGCTCTATTTCGGCGTTTACAGGGGATTGTAGTCGTCTTTCATTTTTCTGTGTATCCTTAGTACAAAAAGCTTTACTTCCAACATATTCTAACAAATTTGAGGAAAACAAATAAAGTAACTTGGAAGTAGCTGCACCTGTACCTTGGTACATTTTTAAGCGAGTACCTAGGTACGTACCTAGGTACCTGTTCGTATGAGTAATTGTAACTGTATCTTAGGTAAATTTTTGAAGTAACTTTTACAACCGTGGCTACGAGTGGTGCCCTGCATTGGCCACTGTCACTGAATTTTCGACAGCCTGGCCTTGAGTGCTTGACGTACGATTTTTATCATGCGTTACACTGTGGGCTGCGCGATTCTCATAATCTGTCGCAACGTCATTGGCAAACGGCGAAAGCTACGGTCCCGGTGAGCCAACCATCGCATCGGAAGGAGACACGTGACTATACTCTACCTCTTGTCACTTTAGCACCTTGCCTCCTCTCCAACGTCCGCTCTGAAGGCTCCGAGGGATTCAAATGCGACGTCTGGGACAGACAGAAAAGGGTCCCGGTAAGAAACAATTTTTTTTTCCTCTTCTCCAGTTGTTTGAATTACGTTCTTGCCCCCGTACTTCTGGTGAGGTCTGTCACATGCTTCGCGTCCATCGCTCTGATTGGCTCGAAGCTTCGGTGAAGCGAAGTGTGTGACCAGAAATTTGCGACATGGGCTTCTAGTTCACTTATCTGTCTCCACGTGGCGTATTCACCTCTAACTTTTACGACGTGTGCAAATTCCCGCCAAAATGGTGTGTGTGCCGAGTGAAAAATACAGTAACTTCAAAGATACAAAAAAGGATGAGATAATGAGGGTTTTCCGGCTGCAACATACTCATAACTTTATCATTCTCCGTTACCATTTCATGGCAATACTGCGATCTAACGAAGAACATCAGAACTTATAAAACGATTTCGCAGAGAAGTATTGCACGTTCTTATAGTTGACTCTGACTGCGATACATTTAAGTACTTTCAGACATAGCAGTGTTGTAAGTATACACTCCGTGCGACGCGACTGGCGCGCCGCCGCGCGGCCGGTACCGAAGGTAGGCAGTGAGAACCCCAGAGAAAACGAAACCGAAACCACGCCGCGTACGTTGGTATGCAATGAAGTCGGAGTGGTGCGGTTGCGCTGGGTTCACAGCATGAAGTGCTGCCTGTGCTGCGTCATTAAGTGCTTCAATTGTTATGCGTCGTATCTCGTGGAGACAAAGTTTCAGTTTTTCACCTCGCCGATGTTTTGTAGGACAGCGACAACGATGGAGCCGTGCCGTACGACGCGAGAAATTTGGTCTCCCGATCATGTATCGGCACGGCTGACATATTCTACACTGCCGCTTTGTGCTCTGCGTTTGTTCTCGTACCAGTAACGCCTACATGTGTCAGCGCCGATGGGACGAACTGAAATACCATCCCACACTCGCGGGTATGAAGTGCCAATTTCGTTGGAGGAATGCCCTCCAAAGAAGTTTCGTCCCCATCGTACGTGTCGATGATATTTCCGGACAATTATGGCACACAATCTGTACTTCATGAAGAAAGATTCGAACTGTAAAAAAAGTGACAAATATAAATCTATCTAAAGAAAACAACAATGAAACTAGGAATTACTGGAGAATCGACGTTTGAGTGTGGAAGTTTATGTGGTGTGCTTTCTTTCTTGATCAGCCTCCTTTTGGATGTGGAAACGCTGACACCCCGAGTTCTGTAGACAACAATATTTTTTCTCTCGGCTTTAGAGTCACCTATCGCAAAGTGGTTCGAACTGGAAGTACCGTTCACTGGTCCCTTCCTACCTGTAAAGTGTGCACCCCCCACGATGAGTGATATCATCTGACAGCCTTTGACGGTCAAAGTCAGTTCCCCATTTAGTTACGCCGCCCAAACTAAATTTCCACCTGGTTTCGCTATGCCAACTCTTTTTGTTATAATAAGTGTTGTGCCAAGTGACGGGCATGTCAAAGTACCTGTGCGCCGAAAATCAGCACCTCGCACAACAGGTTATTACACAACAGCTGACCGCAAAAGCCCTTGGCGGCCAAAACGTGTGCTGGCCGACAACTTTGTTTTCTCGGCTTTGGAACCACCTTTCGTAAAGTTGTTTCAATTGAAAGTACAGTCCACTAGTCCCTTCCTATCTATAAAGTATCCATCTCCCACGACGAGTGGTATTCTCTTGACAGCCTTTTCATGGTCAAAACCGGTACCCATTGAGTTACGCCGCCCAAACCAAATTTTCACCTGGTTTCCCTATGCCACCTTTTTTTTTCTTTTTTTTTTGTATAATAAGTGCTGTGTCATGTTACTGTCAAGTCCAAGCACCTGTGTGCCCAAATCTGCACTTTGCACAGCCCGATATAACACAACATTTTGGGTCCAATATTAGACATCCCGTACAGCTTTATTTCTTTATTCGTTAGAAACATAATTTTCACACCTGCTGTCTTAAAGAAACTTGGCACTCTTCGTGCACAAACCTAGTGAACATCTCACCCGCCTCCAAATATTATCGTTCCAGCAGTCCTAGGTTTACAGCGACGAGCGAAATAAATTTCCCACTCAGAGCAATTAAGGTGGCGGCCGTCTTGTTTTTCGGAAAATTGCTCCAACTCCTCTTTCGGCCGCAACTAGAGAAATTACCCCTAATAACGACTCAAACTCAATATACAAGAAATGGAGAACAGCTAAATGCCCTTCTGCCCCAGCATGCAACGTCACCCTCAACTTATCGGCCCAAAAAGCAAAAGTTTCGTCCGTGCGCGCTTCCGCCGCCACAGCTTCACATGCGAAAAGGCGCCGCAGGCTGCTGAACGCGCCTCACAGTCGAACGCCAGCTCCTCCGCTAGCGGCGCTGCGCGCGTTTTTCAAAGCGCCCCCTATAGTTCCCGCACGGAGTGGCATAAAATGTGCGCTATTGTTAGTGGTTGATTCCGTACAGGACGTGCGTAAAGATGTATTATCAGCTTATGTCTTTCAGGCACATGACTTCTTTACGCGTTGATTTATATCCACTTCCTGCCCGGCGCAATGTTGTCACCAATAAAAAGAGCAGATAAATTTAGAATGAAAAATAAACGTTTAATGAGGCGAAATTGCGAATACAAACCTAAAGGGAAAGGTGCCACGCATTTTGCGTCGGCGACGAAAGGGTGACTGTCCCGGAGCAGCGCGTTATCGCTACTTTCATACACGCGGCACGTTCAGGAATTTTCTGAACAGGAACACTCGATGGCAGCCGAGAATGGGCTGGGATTTTTTTAGATGTGTTCCTCTGTTCCTCTGTGTGACAGCAGCATGCGTTGCCAAGTCCGTCACGCACGCGGCGATAGCCTATACTTCGTTTCACCTTCAAGTTCAGACGCCGCCGACGCTACAATGGATGGATGGATGGATGAATCCGGCTGAGCCCTTTGGATCGGGAGGTAGCTTGTGCCACCTAGCCTAAGTCTAGAAAAGACAAACATATGATTCCTCCCGGCCTTCCTAAGCCAATTTCCTCCCTCTATCACCAGGCAGTGTGGGATATCACCAGCGCACCACCATGGTGTTCGTCGCGTTTCTTTACGTGTTTTATCATCGCTGAACCAATTATAAACAAAAAGGCCTAGTGACTTGCACTTTTGACGCTGCCTGATTGGTCACATTAGCTCGTAGCGTCGGCTGCGTCTGGGCTTAAGCTGAAACTAAGTATAAAATCTATCGCTCATGCGGAATTTATGCCACGTCCGAATGTACTACAATATTACATTTATCAAGGTGAAATTCTTATATGCCTCATCGTTCAGTCGACCTTCAAAGTCCTTGAGCGGAAACACGTCGGCGACACGAAAAGTACGAAAACGTTTACGTAACCAATCAGGCGAATTAAAGGCAATAAAATTAAGAAGGATGACAAAGCGAATTAAGAGGAATCAAAGTGATTTAAGAGGAATTAAAGTGAATTAAGAGTAATTCAAGAGAAGTAAGAGCAATCATTGGGAATTAAGAAGGACTGTAAAGCAAATTAAGAGGAATCAAAGTGAATTACGAGGAATTAAAGCGAATGAAGTGGATGACTAAGCGAATTAAGATGATGACTCAGCACATGAAGAAGAACGACTCAGGACATTAAAAAGGATGACTCAGCACATTAAGACGGGTGTCTGTCTTTAATGTATCGGCGCTTGGGCTTTCGCCTTCAAGTCGTCTTAGGCTCTGTAAAATTTTACATTTATGTTATGTATACCGGGTGTTCATTTTAGGCTTTTTACGTCTTTTTTTTTCGTTTTATTTGTTGAGGCTACACTAGTACAGTATAATCACGCAAGTTATACGGTCAGGGGAACATTATATGGGGGGCCGTCACGATAAGTTGAATAATATACGCAAATTTGCTGAATAATTTTAATTAGTAAAAGGAACATATTGTTCAAATCGGAAACCTGCTGAGCGTCATCGAAAACCACAAAATCACTAAATTTTAGAAAGAAACGCAGCACACCGGAAAATAGGTGGCGCGCTAAAGTTACCACTCCTGCAACAGGCGCGAGGCTGACGGTGCAAAACCGCGGATGATAATTTCATTATCCGCGTCCATCAACACCAAATCATCGAATATCAAACCCATACCGAGTAGCATATTCCCAAAGTGGGGATGGTTCGGCCGTTTTAACGCATTCGCTCATCTTTTGAATTTTGAGCACCCGCGCCTCGTCGCGGAACTTTCTGGGGGCAACCCAGTCTCCAGATAAAAGTAAAATAAAATAAACATAGAGCCCTCAAGCATATCTACATATACATTATGTTATCTCAAAGTTATCACGTGTTATAGGATTAAAATATCGTCATCAATTCGTGCTCCCAACCGGCGCTAAAGTATTAATTTACAACGCATTGTTTTGTTCTCACTCAGTATACTGTCACCTCGTCTAGGGCAGTACCATGTTTACAACCCTAGAAAAACTGTATTACTCAGAAAGAAAAACTCCTTATCTGTCAAGTGCAGTGACGGCGCACTAAAACACAGGCCCTCTCTCCCCTTGCTCTCTTATGCAGAATGCCTCGTGTATTTCTCGCGCTGTTTTCTTTTCGTTTCTGCCCAAAACTTCTTTTTTTTTTTTTTATTCCGGGCCACATGGGCACCTATCGCAGTGCACCGCGAGATTGCCCGACGGGGACTGTTTCACTGTTTAGACATGTTCTCTGGCTCTCTCATTTATGCAACGCTCCGTTTGGCCCACATACGATTTCCCGCAACTCTTTGGTATGTTATATACCACTGACGGCGCACACTCTACGCATTGCTTTGCGTATTTCTTTTGGCACACTATATCCTCTCTTTTTTTGTTGTTTATTTTTGAACATAGATGGGAAAGCTTGTGCGGCGCTGAAAACACCACTGGCACTTCAAAATGAGCCGCCACTTTTTTTCAGATTATGAGATAGATAACAAGACCGGCGATGATTCCTTACATTCACAATCTCTCTCATAATGTTCCTGTTGAATAAATTATTATTATTATTATTATTATTATCTTTCAATTATATCAAAAACTTTAAAATGAGTCTTTTTTTAGAAAACCGGTGTCAAAGTGGGGATTGTTCGGCCGTTTCTACGGATTCGTTCATTTTTTGAAGTTTGAGCACTCGCCAGAGAACTTTTTGAGGACAACCCAGTCTCCAAATAAAGGGGGAATGAAAAATACAGAGCCCTCGAGCACATCTTGGTACTATGGCAAATATGTCAAAATGAGTCATTTCTGAGAAAACCGGTCTCGAAAGGGGCATGGTTTGGCCGTTTTTACGCCCTCGTTCATCTTTTGAAAGGCTGGCTGGCACCCGCGCTTCATCCAGGAACTTTCTCTGGTCGACCGAGAGATTAACTCGTTAAAAAATATAAAAAGCTAAGGACCCTCGACTAAAAGCTGCTGCAATGGCAAGTCCTCTAAAATGAGCCATCTTTTAGTAAACTTGCCTTGCGAAGTGGACATGGCTCTACTATTTCCAGGCATTCGTTCATCATTTCCCATTCGAGCACACGGCCTCTTCCAGGACCTTTTTGATATCTGCAGAGTCCTCAACTAGTGTCGAAATACGAAATTTAGGGCCATCAACTACAAGCTTTCGCTTTAAATTTTAATAATCGTGTCATGTTTCAGGCGGTATGTAATGCCTCTCTTAGGAACCTTGGGCGACATCTTGATTTACGAGGGAATTTTCTTCGCCTGGTTGTCTTGTGCGTTTATTTTGCTGCTTAGTGCGTACAAAACTGGAGTTTCTTCAATCGTCTGGTATTGTATCAACCCCATTGCGTCATGCTCTATTGAGCCTGTTCAAAGACGCTTTAAAGGGCATAATCTATGAAAGGCATTTCGGGCGCAAGTGTTACTACAACTATAATGTACTACTTAAAAAAACTACGGTTGCGCACTTTGCTCGATAGAAGGAGTTTACATGATTTTATGTTTTTACCTAAAGTTGTCAACGGAAGTATATTGATTCATCACTTTTGTTAAACACTGCTTATTTCCACGTTCCCTTGCGGTCTAGTCGGTTTCAGAGCCCGTTCTACACCCTGACTTTATACCATACGTCTCCCTTGACAAGAATGCAACTGGAATTTAACAGGCTTGACCAATCCGCTGTAGACATATTTAGTGACGTGACAACTTTTCGACGGACACTGTAGTCGATAATGTGTGTATAATTTTGGATCAATGTGGCTGTCTGCATTTCATTTCGAATGATGGACTGTGTACCACTATTTATGTTGTGTGCCGTTTGTGGACATAACAAAATAAAGATGATTATTATTTTCAATCCTCTGAAATGAGCCATCTTTGAGAAAACTTCTCTTGAATTGGACATGGTTTGACTGTTTTTAGGTATTTGTTCATCATTTAAAATTTGGCCACCCACGCCTTGTCTGGGGACGTTTTGAGATCGACCGAGTTCTCAACTGGCGAAAAAATATAAAATTAAAGGCCGCTGACTACAGGCCGGTGCTATTTCAGAATCTTCGACTTCTGCCATCTTCGAGAAATTTGATATCAACTCGGATATCATATTTCATAACACTCTTCTACCCATTTTTTTTTTTTGTTGTTGTTGTTGTTGTGTTTGTGTGCAGGGCGATTGGGATAATTAATTTAATGTAAACATTCAGTACGTAAATAAATATTACCTTTGGCATCCGAATGTTAAATTCACAAGAACAATCATCCCCTTATTAATTGGGTACTCACCGCAGTGCTCCCACTTCTTATAATAAAAATAGCTTTGTTATAATCAAATAAAATTATTAATAAGCAAAAATATTTCGAAAACTTTTTTTATAATTTTAGATTATCGTAATATAGCACAATGGCTTTGTTTCCTCATTTATTGATCTCAGTAGCAAAATACTGTAAATTATCGTAAATGTATAAAGGAGAACGAATCCACCTCATTTGGGCAAATTGGTCTTAGGAACCCAAGAAAATAATTTTGAGAAAAAACAAAATGTCCCTAACACATTATCGATTCTTGTGGTTAACTGCAGTCGTATGGCAAATCTTGCACTTTGTTGCATTCTTAAATTGTGCTCGCTTTGAACTTAGCTGTTTCTCAAAACTTTGAATAAGATTCCTCCGAAACATATCTTTCTGCAGATGTAAGACTTTATGTTAGACACAACAATTTGCCATAATATTGGGGAGGGATTATATTTCGTTTGTATAATTACGAGTTTTTATATCCAAGAATTAACCATACACTTTGATTAACTCGGATACTGTCTGTTGTGGCAATACATCAAAATATTTATTCGACTGGGGAACCTGCCGTTTACACGTCATCATCTTGAAATGTTGACGGAAGAATAGCGGCATACGACAGAATGGAGTATTAGCATGGCAAACTGTTCAAATTCGTAATGTTTTGGTGTTGCGGCAATATTTATATATTGAATACATGGCTTCTATGGGAGCGCTGCCGTAACCCGCTGAGAGATTGCGCAAGCATACGATGGCACAAATTTCTGGGAAAGGATACACCAAGAGAGAATTTTGTCTGGAGACACCTGTCCCTTAACGCAATTTCAAAGGTAAACTATATAACAAGTATGGTTACAGTTAACCCCGATCTAAATATAGGTTACTCTCGTCTTCAAAAAGCAGCGAAAATGCTACTTGAAATTGCAATTTCTCTCTGCTTACGGTATTCCACATCTCTGCAAACTGCCTCTTTTCTTCATTTTTATTTTGCTTTGTGTAGATAACGTTTGAGCTTTGGACGCACAAACATGCGTCCACAATAACCGTTTTGTTTGGATACCACAAAGGAGAGTCGAACTAATTGAAGTTCCTTTGGTCAGAGCACGGAACGCGACCCAGAATCGAGCGGCCGCAGTCAGAGTAATGAGTTCAGGAAAGGAACTCAGAAATCGCTTAGCGTCTGGCGATCGCCACCGGATGTAATAAACGACGTTATACTTTAAATTAGGCAGTCATTTGCTAGCCACAACTGTCGCAGCGAAAACGAAATGTCTTTGTTTGAGGAACGGCTGTGGAGCAGACGTCGAAATTCCATTTCACGAATTACTCGTGCGTTGAAGGAGAAAAGCGACGGAAGGTGGCGTGTGCGTCTCAGACAGTATATAGTACTGTATATTGTCATGCCTGAGGGTAATCAGCTTGAAGTGGATGAGGCAGTGGAATATATAGGAACACTAATGACAAAGAAGTTCAAGCAGCAAGGACACGTAGGAAGAGCCTCACCAGTGGAGGACAGTTCAAGTAGTGATGTAGAGGTTATTATACAAAAAAATATAACGGAAAGGGCAGAACGCAGAGTTCCAAGTTCCAACGGGTAAACCAACAGGTGCAGATGGTATATTAATAAAGTTGATGAAACAGTTAGAACCCGAATCCAAGGAACCGTAAAGGAAAGCCGGGGCAGTTTCCTTTATTATCATGAAGGGCCTCGGAACTGCCTCGGAACAAAAGAGGATAAGCACGATGAGTTTAATATACAAGGAAAAGGGGGACAAAACTGACATAAGTAACTATCGCCTAGTGTTGTACGGAACGGCGTTCCTGGAACGCGTACCTTTTAGAAGGAACGAAGGAACACCGCCGTTCCATTTTGCATCGGTGGAACGGGAACTCATTCCACTTTTACTGGAACGAGAAAAGGAACGGAGTTCCTTGTTTTTGTCCAGCGAGGTAATTTTTATTTTATCTGTAAGAGGGAAATTCTAATAGTATAAAAACAATATATTACAAAGAGCAGGATCTCGGTAAATTTTTGGTTACTTATTTTAGGTTTTATTTTGTGTGTTCCTCGCTTGGTAACAGTCGGGTGAAGGAGAGCTAGTGCACATTGATTCTTTTTTGAGTGTCCGATACTGCGGTAGAAAAAGAGAGCAAAACCTTTAGTCGAAGGAAAAGACACAGACAGAGAGACTTTCAAGCTCAGCTACTTTCTTTGCTTTCACGAATCCTCATACACCCAGAAATCTAAAGCCGACTACAGCCATCACTGAGCTTCCACAAAGGGACCTACACAGTTACAACAAAAGAAGAGGTTACCTGACATCGAACGCACCCTTGTGTCCCAAATACTAGTCACATAAAATATACACAAAACTAAATCTTGATTTCTTCTCCCCTTGTTTCCCAACTCCAAACTGTACATCGAATCTAACCTTCACGAAGAATGACTTGTAGTTTTCAAGACTGACCTTTCAAAAGCCCTACCCTCTCCTTCACTTGCTCGTCTTGCGGACAGCAACATCGAGAAGCAACTGTTGTTACGTTCGAACAAGGGACTTTGTTAGATTGAAACGTGTTAGGTTGTTGCAAAACGCTCGTTCAATATGGCTCAACAGTACATTTAGCTCGTCTAAATCGTTCACCACAAACATGAATATGATTAAAAGCTGAGTTTTTTTTTTAAACATGAATATATAAACAAAAGAAAAACCTGCTTCCGCTTGGTTTCTTCTCTTTGTGCTCTTCCATCACGGCATTCAAAATCGTACGTACCCATTTGATGGTATAGCTAAAAAAAGAAAACTTTGCTTAATCTAACTAAATATGGTAATCTTCAAAATACAAATGTGACGTAAATGTGACGATACGTTTCATTCTTTTAACTGCAACGAAAACGAGTTTTTTTTGTTGTTGTTTTTTCTCAGATAAAACTTGTAACGGGGACCCGTTCAAAAAAATCAGAAGGAAAGAGGAACGAGCTTGCGTTCCTTTTTCGGAGGAACGTGTACAACACTGCTATCGTCCCATAACAGCAATATCAGAAGTCTACCGGTTGGCAATTCAGATTGTCAAGGAAAAATTACAGGCATGGGTAGAAAATAAGAACGTGCTTAAAAGCCTACAAAATGGGCGAAAAAGAAAGGAGGTTGGAGAACAATTCATTTTCATTAACACTGTGTACCGGGGTAGCAGAAAAGGAAAGTAGACCAGTCTGGTTAGCATTCTCAGATATAAAGGGGGCATAGATGTGAACGACGGAATATTTACATTTTTAAGGGATGTTTACAAAGACTACATGGTACTAATAACATGGGCCGGAAAGATAGCAAAGCCAATAAAGATAAAACGAGGTTTTAGACAGGGATGCCCTTTGTCGCCATTGTTGTTCATGTTGTATATTTAAAGATTAATAGAAAAGTTGGGAAAAAGCAATCTTGGGTTTGAAGTTTCATACGACAGGCAAGGTCCAAAAATCAAAAGTGATTTTAAGGGCTGATGTATGCTGATGACACAGTGCTAATGGCCGATAGCAACATAGAGCCTCAGTTCCTAATGAATATACAGGGTGTCACCAAAAAAAAATTTTACATGTTTTTTGTTTACCGCAAAAATAAACTAGGCATCGCCGAACGCTCATTCTCCGCCCAAGGGTAGCGCTAGAGGTCACAACAATATGCCAAAGTTTCAGCCCGATCCGATACCTTATTCATCAGTTATAAGTTATTTTCTAAAATGTTCAATGGGAAATGGCGTCCCACAGAGTTTTCGAATACATGGAACTCTATGGCGCCAGAAACCGAAAACGGGCAAAAATTGGCTCCATTTTTTATTGAAATTTTCAGAAAATCGCTTTTAACTTTTGATCAAGGTGTCCGTTCGGGCTGAAACTTCGGAAGCTGGTTGTGACCTCAAGCGCTACCTTTGGGCAGAGAATGAGCATTCGGCGATGCCTACTTTATTTTTGCAGTAAAAAAAAAAACAAAAAAACTGTAATCTTTTTTTTTTTTTTTTTTTGTGACACCCTCTATTTGGCGCAGAGGGTCACAGGTTAGGCTTAGAATTTAGTAGTGACAAATCAGCGGTCATGGTGTTCAATGATGACGGAATTGCAGTGATAAAGATACAAGGATTAGAGGTTGAGCGAGTAGATAAATACACGTATCTAGGAATATGAATGAACAAGCGTATAGAATACCTCAATGAACGTGCAAAATGTGTAACTGGTAAGGGCAACAGAAATGCAGCTGTAATCAAAAATAAAGCACTGTGGAACTATAACACGTATATAGTGGTGAGGGAGATCTGTAAAGGAGTGATGGTTCCGAACCTGACTTTTGTAAGTGCAGTTTTGTGCATCAAAGTGGACGTCCAAACAAGGCTAGGAATAAAGCAACGTGGAGTAGGTAGAATGGCCCTGGGAGCACATGGTAAAACACCGAACCAAGGTGTACAGGGCAATATGGGACGGCCCTCATTCGGGGTCAGGGAAGCTGACAGTAAGATAGAATTTGCGGATAGTCTAAGAGAAATAGATGCACAACGAGGGGCACGAGAGTTCTTAGATATTTACACATGAGAAGCGTCGATACAAAAATAGAGAAAGTGCGCTAAAATTTTCAATCTAAATATATGAACAATTAGTGAAAAAACGGTTAAAGTACAGGCGAGCTGGTGGATATTTACCATGATGGAACTTAACCCGAGACTGGGGTAGAAACAGAAACTTAAAAGTAGAAGGGACAGAGACAAGTGAAGAAGAGAACGTCTCAAACGCAGCGAAAAGATTTATTTAGTCCCACATCCTTATATACTCACAACCACAAGGTCACCCAAACACTCAACATGCCCCTTTCAGACACAACACACCAAAAAAAAAAAAAAAAAAAACTTAAAGACATCAAGGCAAAGGGACGCCCCCTCAATCATTACTACGAACAGGGGCAAACCATCCACTTCTCCGGAAAGAAAAACTTTTCCTTTTCCCTTTCCTTCCCTTTTTTTTCTTTGTGTGTCACTGACACTACACCCACGAACCAACAAGACCCAAAACTTGAGTACAAAGACCAACGATCTCCGCGAACACAAAGAGAACTGGGAAGAATATCTCCAAACCGGAACAACAACCACAACAGACAGAGACAGAAGGACTCACTCTAAAAAGCGCAAAACCACTTCACCCTTAAACAAAAAAACAAAAAAAAACAAAAAACCTGTTTATAGTTCCAAAAATGCTTTAGCATTGTTTCCCAACTGCAATGATGCCGTCTCTGACCACAGAACAGTGCAATTGTTACATTCATTTATGTGCTTAGCTATTTCAGAATTAGTTGCGTTAATCCTTACATTTCTCTTATGTTCTGTTAGTCTGTCATTAACACACCTCGAAGTTTGCCCTACTTCACTTGTCTCTGTCCCTTCTACTTTTAAGTTTCTGTTTCCACCCCAGTCTCGGGTTAAGTTCCATCATGGTAAATATGAACAATAGCAGGTAGACGGATGAGAAAATCAAGTTTAAGAAGAAAGTTAAAGAAGCTGAGAGGAAAATATGGGAAGCAGGCATGCGGACTAAATCGGCCTTCGAAATGTACAGATCGTTTAAGGACGTTACTAAGGAGCTCATCTTCGACAATTCTAGTGGGAGCTCCTTGTTGTTCGAGGCGAGGACGGAAGCGTTGCAGACTAAGTCACATAGAGCTAGATACCGGAAAGTAGATACGGTGTGTGGAACTTGTGGAGAGGAGCTCCCACTCCTCTCCACAAGTTCCACACACCGTGGTGGAACTTGTGGAGAGGTGTGCTGTATAGAATCTGGCATTCTATACAGCACACCATTAACGCACAACTGTCCTGGTTCCTTCTGAGCCATATTCTTTTTCTCCCTGTGTCTAGAATCATTCGAACGTATAAAATAAAAACAACAAGGGCTTCATAGCGTGAAAGTGACATGAACAAAGCTACTCTTGAAAGTGTCAAGCAGTAGCGCCACTCCCTTCGCACTGCAGCCACACTTCTTGGCGTACCAAAGGATGGTTTCAGGTTTCAAGAGCATTTCTTCTGTTACAGATTTTTGAAAAACCGGAGGCGACGGACGAAAGGGGGTCAGCACACAAAAAGTCTCACTCTATCTTCAATTTCTTCTGTACCTGACGCAGTATAGAAAAAAGGGAACAAGCAGGTCGGAGAGCAGCACTGTTCTGACATCATCTCCTCGCACGGCAAAGCTGATGTTGGCAAAAGCAACCAAAATCCGGCGTTCATTTGAATAACGTGAAATTGAAAAGGAAGATTATTAGTGTCCGAGTGTTCTGCAGACCGTGCGATGCACACCACAAGAGATTGACAATGTCTGGTTTGCAATGAGCTTTGGAGCCAAGCAGCCCCGCATTCAATATGAATCAAGTGCATGGAATGCAAGGAGTGGGCTCATGAAGAGTGCATTGGAGCTCACACAGTGTGTTTCAAGTGTTTTATTGCAAAAAGTGAACGCAAATCAGGTTTTTTTAAGCGTGTCTCATTGCACCCCACCACGTTGTCTCATTTTGCCAGCTGGGGCAGGGCAAAATGAGACATTGTGTGACTTTCAGATATTGTAGTTTTGTTTAATGTTTGGTTGCTCCAGTTAAGTAATACTTACTGAGCATAGATTCAAGACATCTAAAAATATCCCCATGTTGTGTTTTTTTTTTTTTTTTTTCTCAATATTATCAAAATTCGAGCTCAATATTTTTAATGGTCCCTTCAAGATAAGTGTGAGCGAGCCTACCCCTGGAAGTGTTCTTCCATTCGGGCGCGAGTGAGGTGCGAGGAAGCAACACCTTACAAATGTAGGAGCCACGAAACGGACAGTGGAAACTGGGCGGCCTTCTTTTCTTTCTTGTACTACATAAGACACATAACTAGAGAAACTGTACCTAAACCGCTTACGGAACAAAGTATCCAATGAGTTCCCATTTTTGTTCAAAGCATTGTGGGTGAAGCGGCCGTCATTCTTACAGGAGAGGCGACAACAAACTTGGATTTAAAAAAAAAAAATTAGGATGATTTTTGTTTTTTTAGATTTCGTGCAGCATCTACACATTTCATGAGCGCAAAACTGAACATACGTTCCGCTCAAAACTCTGCGCTTTTCGAGATCGCTTCACCGCAGCGCTTTGGTGCGGTTTTGAGCACGTGACCGCTATTTCACTAGTGAAGAGTAGGAAGCGAAAGGAAAAGAAATGCGATGCACTGGCGCCGTGCAAGGCTCGTCCACACAGTTGCGTTTGGCGGCGTTACGACTGCTTGCGTCGAGCTGTTGCTATGGCTACCCCTAGGACGAGCCAATGGGGACGCGCTGCGCTGCGGTTGTCGGTTTGCCGCCGTCGCTCATAGATGCCGGTAGCTATCCAAAGCGTTGTGTCGAGATTTATTTGTCCGCGGACACGAAACTGGAGAAACTAGCCCTTAACAACTCCGCTGTAAAAAGAAAAAGCTTGTACAGATCGCAGGGAGTTGCACAGGCTGGACGGCGTGATGGCGGCGCGTGTCGGACCAAGATTACGACGCATGTGGGGCCGCTACTTCGAAACTGTCGTTCGTGCTACCAGTCAATCGATCTTCAAGCGGAGAACATAAGGCGGAAGCAACGACGGGATGTGAAATCTTTCTTATACTTCGACGCTGAGCGCAGAGGACGCAGCGTAGCGCAGTACGTGCGCCTTTCATTTGGGCCGGCGAGCAGGAACTCGATGTCTGCGACCAATCAGTACCTGCGTGCGCTCTGCTACTTGCGCCCTTGTCTGACATGTTGCAGATACAACAGCATGTCAGGCTGTACTTTCTTTGAATTTCTTTGAACTACATGAATTTCGCACGCTTCACCTGTTGAATATGCCGTGCGCCTAAATTCCGCGATGAAACTTTTGGAGGCCGCTAGGGGCACTGCAGCCAGCAGGCGTATCAGCGGCCCCCAAAGTTTTTGGAGAGCCTGTATTACAGAGAGTCCCCAGCAGCTCGATCAGGGTCACGTGGCTTATGGGCCGCATTTGCGATACAAGCTACGAGAAGCAGACGAAAGCGTTGGTTGTCTGCGAACGTATCAGCCTTTCCTGCTGCTTTCCTTCTCGCCACACGAGAACGCAGCGCATGCGCTCTTGCAACCGATCACCGCCGGAGGTGTCCGCCATTAAATTGCAAACGATCCCCATGGTTTAAAGGGACACTGACACCGCCCAAAATTTTTGTTTCATTTTTTGCCAGG
Organism: Ixodes scapularis; assembly: GCF_016920785.2. NCBI lineage: Eukaryota > Metazoa > Arthropoda > Arachnida > Ixodida > Ixodidae > Ixodes > Ixodes scapularis. The sequence continues at coordinate 30,192,929 of NW_024609837.1, forward strand.
CGATTCATTGTGGTGTCAGAAGACTACCGAATCAATATTTTGCTGCAGCGTCAAGAATATTTTTAATAATGTAAAAAAAAAAAAAGAATGCAACTCCTCGAGACCGAAACTGGACTGGGGAGAAAGAAGGAATATAGTGGAGGAGGATTGAGTTGGCGGAAGTCACGTGGGTGTGCAACTTTCTGTTTCGTCAATCAACGGATTGGCGGCTTTTTAGAAACCACAAAAAATGGGTACCATATTTCTTTTCTATTCTTAATATTGAGTGTGTGCTTTCGATGACCCGCGACTGATTATATTTCGTGGTTGTGTCTAAACCATAAAAAAAAAATGAAAGCCGTTTACAACTCCCTGTAACGCCGAATTAGAGCGCAGCTCTTGAGGAGGAGGAGGGAAGGGTACTGAGGTTCACGTGTTTTCAGGGGGGGGTCAAGTGACCTCGAGGGGGTGTGGTCACGTGACCTTGGTGGGGTCACATCCCCTCCCCAAAGTCACGTGGGGGTCACGTGACCTGGGGGTGTCACGTGACCACGGGGGTCACGTGACCTCAGGGGGTCACGTGACCCCCAGAAAAAATTTTCCGCTAGATTTAGCGGGGAAATTTTTTCCGCTAGATTTAGCGGGGAAATTTTTTCCGCTAAATTTAGCGGGGAAAATTTTTCCGCTAGATTTAGAGGGGAATTTTTTCCGCTAGATTTAGCGGGGAAATTTTTTCCGCTAGATTTAGCGGGGAAATTTTTCCGCTAAATTTAGCGGAGAAATTTTTTCCGCTAGATTTAGCGGGGAAATTTTTTCCGCTAAATTTAGCGGAGAAATTTTTTCCGCTAGATTCAGCGGGAAAATTTTCCGCGATTGAGCGGGGAAATTTTTTCCGCTAAATTTAGCGGGGAAATTGTTTCCGCTAGATTTAGCGGGGAAATTTTTTCCGCTAAATTTAGCGGGGAAATGTTTTCTGCTAAATTTAGCGGGGAAATTTTTTCCGCTAGATTTAGCGAGTAAATTTTTCCGCTAGATTTAGCGGGGAAATTTTTTCTGCTAGATTTAGCGGGTAAATTTTTCCGCTAAATTTAGCGGAGAAGTTTTTCCGCTAGATTTAGCGGGGGAATTTTTCAGCTAAATTTAGCGGAGAAATTTTTCCGCTAGATTTAGCGGGGAAGTTTTTTCGCTAGATCTAGCGGGGAAGTTTTTCCGCTAGATCTAGCGGGGAAAGTTTTCCGCTAAATTTAGCGGGAAAATTTTTCCGCTAGATTTAGCGGGGAAATTTACCCATAATGCACCGCGCGGTTACGCCGACGCCGACGCCGACGCCAACGGCGACGCCGCTCAAGCCGGGGACGGGCGCCTAAGAGCTGCGCTCTAAAAAAAAATGAAAGCCGTTTACAACTCCCTGTAACGCCGAATTAGAGCGCAGCTCTTGAGGAGGAGGAGGGAAGGGTACTGGGGGGGGGGGGGTCAAGTGACCTCGGGGGGCGGGGGGTCACGTGACCTTGGGGCGTCACGTGACGTCGGGGGGGTCACGTGACGATACCGATGACGTCATCAGTAGCGTCACTGATGACGCCATCAGTGATGATGATGACGATGCGGATGCCGGTGACGTCATTAGTGACGTCACTGATGACGTCATCAGTGACGATGACGATGCGGATGCCGGTGACGTCATCAGTGACGTCACTGATGACGTCATCAGTGGCTATGACGTCAACGGGGGGTCACGTGACCTCGGGGGGTATCCCCAGGTCACGTGACCCCAGGGGGGGTCACTTGACCTGGGTAACCATCGTGACCCTCGTGAGGGTAACCCTAGTAACCCTTGTGAGGGCAACTCTCGTGACCCTCGTGAGGGTAACTCTCATGACCCTCGTGAGGGTAACTCTCGTGACCCTCGTGAGGCGACGGCGACGCCGACGCCGACGGCGACGGCGACGCCGACGCCGACGGCGACGCCGCTCAAGCCGGGAACGGGCCCCTAAGAGCTGCGCTCTAAAAAGAAACGGCACGTGACCACGGAGAAAAGAGTGAGCGCGACCAGTGGCGTACCAACTTGTTTTTGAGGGGGGGGGTAGGGGTGGGGGCAAACCAGACCCCCCCCCCCTCTTTCCAAGGCCGGGGGGCGGTGCCCTTGGTATCCCTTGGGCGCCGCCGGCCAGTGTTTGCCAGTGGCGGCTGTTTCAGGGGGGAGGGGGGGGGGCAAAACATATGCCTTGCCCCCCCCCCTCTAAAAACTGGAAAGGGAGGGGGGCAAGCGCCCCCCCCCCCCCCCCCACCGGGTTGATACGCCCATGAGCGCGACTCAAACCATCCAGTACTCGATCGGCGGTTTTCGGGCGGAAAGATGACGAATTTACAGCCGCAAATTGTGTTCTGGGTTGTTGGGCTCTCATATGTCATGTACAAATAAAAACCTTGTACAAATAAAACGTTTGGCGAGCATAACTACCCTGTCAGTGTCCCTTTAAGATGGACCCTCTCTTCAATATGGGCTCTCGAAAACTAATCGCGCCTCGCGACTCACAATATCATTGCGCGCATACGGCGCCCGTCACATTTGCCCTTCTAGCCACCATAGCGAAACAATGGCACGACAAGGGGTGCACGCAACTTCGTCGTCTGCATCACACGCCGGAGAAGCGGAGTAAAAAGAAAAACGCGGACGGGCTGTAGCCACGTGACTTCCGGCCATGAGGCTCGTACATCAGTTTCAAGTAGTGCTTTTAGAGCGCAGCTCTTAGGGGCCCGTTTCCAGCCTGAGCGGCGTCGGCGTCGCCGTTGGCGTCGCCGTCGGCGTCGCCGTCGGCGTAACCGCGCCCCTCCCTCTCCTCCTCCTCCCCCCTCCTCCTCCTCCTCCCCCCTCCTTCTCCTCCTCCTCCCCTCACTGTGTAGTATGGTCCGGGCGGGTCACGTGACCTCGGGGGGGAGGGGGTCACATGACCCGTTTCCAGCCTGTGCGGCGTCGGCGTCGCCCCTCCCCCTCCGCCTCCTCCCCCTCCGCTCCTCCTCCTCCCCCCTCCTCCCCCGCCAAGGTCACGTGACCCCGGGGGGTGACTCCCCTCCCCCCCGCCGAAGTCACGTGACGGCCCGCCCAAGGTCATGTGATCCCGTCCCCTCGAGGTGACGTGACCCCCCGGACCTCTGCCCTCCTCCTCCTCCCCTCATTGTCTAGTATGGTCCGGGGGGGTCACGTGACCTCGGGGGGAGGGGTAAAGGAGAGGGAGGGGGAGCAGGAGGACTAGCAGGCATGATCACGAGGGAGGAGGAGGAATATACCCTCCACTCCTCCTCCTCAAGAGCTGCGCTCCAATTCGGCGTTACAGGAAGTTGTAAACGGCTTTCACTTTTTTTTCTTTTCTTTTTTTAAGATATACGTGACAATACCGCAAAATATTGATTGGGCACTTGCCTGACACAATATCCACCAATTTAGCCAACATTGCTGAGAATCTGGGAACCGGAAAGCGGGCTAGTAATTTCTAACCCACTCCAAACGAGCAACCACAATGTCTCGGTGACGCGTCCGCACTGGCAGCGTTTCTCGGAAACGTACTCACGAACGCTGAGAATGACACCTGTTTGAGGGTGGCGTAGAAGCTTCGTTTTCAGCACGCATTCGTTGCTTTCTGTCGTGCTGCGACTGCGCGTGCGCATCGAAATTTTTTTGCCGATGTATCGAAAGCCAGCCGTGAGAGCGGGCAGACGAAGCACACCACAGGCACGGAGCAAACGTAACCTAAGCCTAACGTAGCCGACCGAGCGGCGCAGAGACGATAAGAGCCATGAGAGCAGTGTCGGTGCGCAAGGCAGTCTCAGTCTGGAATCGTGTTATTTTGCCGGCATTGCTGAGCATGACGCCATGCCGGATCCTGGAGTATTTAAACGCCCTTGGTAAAACCTGGGCAAAAGAGTCAGAAATGAGGATTTGACGCTAGATGGCTGATTTCTTCAGCGCCTAATATTTTGACGAGCCTCAAACGGAAATTGTGCTTTTATCTTTCAATTTTGACGAAATGTTTTGCGCTGCAACATGGGACTAAACTAGCCACGAACCGGGCGAAATTCACAACTCATGGAACTTTGAAAGCGCCCAAAGTTTGCCTGGTCGCCGGCCGCAGATTCATAGCTGAGGAACTGAGGAAGCGACAGCATCTGCAGAGGGGCACAGAAAATGCCCTACATTAAAATGGAGATTTTTTTTTTTCAAGTAATGTGGTTGTGATATGCACATTGAATACCTTATCACGACCCACGACTACTGTTGTTCACTTCCAGAATAATTTGAGTATCTAGTAGACCTGGGCCCGTTTGCTCGAAGCACTAACCGCGGCTAAAGTTAGCCGCGGTACCTAGGAGAGGGATTTTGAGATCACGTGACTGGCTCGGTAGGGATGCGGGGAAACATGGCGGTGCCCCAGTGAGTGAGCGCCGCTCGCTTTGGAACTGATATGTCGTTGTAGCTTCAATATCCGGCGCGTTAGTCAGCAACGAATGGTGCAGAAGGCTTTCGCTTTGCCTTACCTCACTTAAACCGCAAAGCATGGGCAATGACATCGCCGCATTTTTTAGATAGTGTTTCGATTCTGGGTACTCCTAAGCCTAAATGAACGCGATCATTGTCGGCATGGCAACGTCTTTGGAAAGCGGATTGTTGATAGCACACAAAAGCAGACGGCGTCCCAACAGACCTTTTTTCTAAATTATCCAAGCACCGAGGTGCATGCTACGATTGTAGTTGCACGCGTCGCACGTGCTGGCGTCTGCAGTAGTGACCGTTCTAAAGCAAAAAGTATAAAACAAATTTTGCCTTGCACGCGCGTTCGTTAAAGCCTTATTATGATTTTTTTACTTCAAATCTTTTATAAGAGGAAGGCCAGCGCGCGTGAACCATAGAATTACACTTCCAGCGTTCTCGTCGCGATGCTTGGAGAATGTAGAAAAACGTCTGTCGGGACGCTGTCTGCTTTTGTGTGCTATCAACAATCCGCTTTCCAAAGACGTTGCCATGCCGACAATGATCGCGTTCATTTAGGCTTAGGAATGCCCAGAATCGAAATACTATCTAAAAAATGCGGTGATGTCATTGCCCATCCTTTGCGGTTTAAGTGAGGTAAGGCAAAGCGAAAGCCTCCTGCACCATTCGTTGCTGACTAACGCGCCCAATATTGCAGCTACAACGACATATTAGTTCCAAAGCGACCGGCGCTCACTCACTGGGGCACCGCCATGTTTCCCCGCATCCCTACCGAGCCAGTCACGTGATCTCAAAATCCCTCTCCTAGGTACTGCGGCTAACTTTAGCCGCGGTTAGCGCTTCGAGCAAACGGGCCCAGGGGTCTACAAACCCCAGCCCGTGGGAGTCGTTCCGGCCGGGATGTGGATGGCCACGGTTTTTCCAGTGGCGTCAGGCCCGCAGCCCGTTGCTACCAACGCAAATAATAAACGTTCGTAAAAACAAAACAAAAAAAGCTTTGACACGCATTTAAAGCGCGAACAAAGATAACAAAAAGAGTGAGAGAAAACTGTAGTGTTGTGCGAATATTCGAATAGTAGTTCCGAATAATAGGTTATTCGAAATTCGCTTCGAGATGAACCCTGATATTCGTATTTTTCGAAGTGTTGACCGCGGCGGGTAAGCCCCGTTGAACGCGCTTCTTACCGAGCACTGGTGCACTGCGGAGAAGCAACACCCGCTGAGCTCGCTTTCGCGGGTGTTGCTTCTCCGCCGTACACCAGTGCTCCGCAGGAAGCGCACGCAGCGGGACTAATCCGCCGCGATCAACACTTTGAAAAGTACAAATATTGCAGTCACTTCTTAAGAAGAAAGCCCACTTTCAATGCGGGATGGTGCACGCGCGCGTGGTGTATGTAAAAAGAAACGGAAACTTTCTGAATGTTGAAATAAACACTACAGTACAATTCTAAAAATTAAACTGTGGCTATTATGCAAGAATATAGGTTGGGCACAGGTGTCTTGACAACCTACGTTCATCGTTCATGATTGTCTTTTTTTTTCATTCTCATATTTTAAATTTAATAAAGGATATTTGCATATAGCAAGAATATTTATAAATCTCCTCAATTAGCCAAATGCATTGTTTACTTGTCATTCCCATTCAGGCATTTTCTGAGGTCATAGCTCATAAATATAGATAGATTAAAATTAGCTTAGCTATGAACGAGTGGAAGCTTGGGAACGACCGTGACGAGTTCAGATGGGCCTTTGTTTAGGCAAGGTGCAGTAGTGAAAAGCTTCGAGAAACTATCTGGTATTCATTTTGAAAATATTCGGCCAAAACAACTATTTCATTTAAACTCAAAATCCACTATTCGCACGTTTCTAGAAAACAGCATCAAAACGCCGGTTCCCTCGCCATACTATTTATTGTACATTTTCATGGCCAGAATGACTATTCATAGTTCCCTGCTTCGTGTCTGTGTAACTATGAAAAAATTGCTTTGCATTTTCGCGTATATCGTACATAGTGATCTGATTTGATCTACCATTTTTTTATTCTTTAGCCCTGTGTAAATTTGTCGAATTTCCTACGTGCTTTGATGTATGTCTGGCGAGTTCTCGCGCTCACATTCATTTTGTAATGTTATAAATAGTACAATATATTGCACATAAAACTAAAGTAATACTGTAGAACTATTTCTTTTCGGTGCCACTATTTTCCGCGAATCGGTCATAAAGAACATAATCGCGGCCACTAAAATTCACGAATTCCAGACACCTGCATTGAAACTCTTACGGACCGAAATTTTCGCGTGCCCTTAATTGTTGCGAAAATGTGGCTCGATAATAATAAGGGTTTTACAGTATATCTGTTTGTCCACCACACATAATTTTTTTTTTTTTCATGATTATTCATTTAATATTTTTTCGTTTATATTGTGTTACCTAATTTCCGGCCCTCGAGACTGCAACAGGTCCCCAATCCGGCCCCCTAGCCAAAACGCCTGGAGTAGAAACCACTGTATTTAGTTCTATATTTTTTCAGTGCCTATACTAGGGAGTTTTAGAATAACGTGCGCAATCTTAGCGCACGCTAGCGCTAAATTTAGCGCTTGTATTAGCGCCCGCGACGCAAGAGAGTTTTAGAATAGCGTTTCTCCGTCGCGACGCAAAAGCCCAAGCATCTCGCGCTTGCGACGCCACCAAGATACAGTCACAATTTTTATTTCACACACAAAATTCCGTAACTTTAGAAAGAAACAAGTTTTTGGTCCAGGGTACCATTTTAGATTTGTTTAAACACGAGAATGAGACGCGAGCGGTTGACCGGTCGTGCCCGCTTGCGTCGCCTCGGCTAGAGAGGTCTCGTGTATACTGACCTTCGCACATCGTACCTTCGCCGAGAAGTGTTCGCGCGTCGCAAGCATCAAGTTGCCGGTGATCGTTGCCAAACCGAGTACAATTTCATCTCGTATTGAAAATCGCAGTCGCGAGGATGCCGCCGACGTCGCACTCACGACGCCGCCAAAGCAGCCGCTGATATAATCCTGGAAGCCGCCATTTTCGCTTAACTCTGCTCGTCTTGGCTTTAGTAAACTTCTCATCATGGATCCTCTTTGGAGAAGCGCAAAGACTCTTTGCGTACGCACGCTATTTCCGAGAAATAGCGCACGCTAAAATTGAAAACGCAAAGCGCAAAACCTGCTTTGCGTTCGGAGCATGCGCAGTGGCGAAGACGCTATTCTTTGCGTGCGCAAAGCTTTAGCGTGCGCTATTCTAAAGCTCCCTACTAACACTAACTGATGTTTACTTTAAACTGCTACGGTAAAAAAAAAAAGCACTGGCAATGTTGGTGGTGTTAAAAAATAATAAAACAACTGACACATTTCAAACAAACACTTAGTATCAAGTTATTAATGAAGTAGGTAAACCAGAGGCCCCAAATGTGATGAAGTTAAGATGTGGCATGTTTCCTCAAGGGTGAGACAAGGAACGAATCAATCCACCCTAATGTAAAAAAAAACGCTATCACCTTATCGACGTCGGGAAGCTCTAGCAGGAAAAGAACACCTAATTGTAATCAACTACTTTGGGAAACAAAGTTGTCTTAACTAATTAAATTTCATTTCTAAAGTAATCTAGTACTCAAGTATGCATGCCGCACATTAAAGTTAGCAATCATAATGTGCCGGTTTCTGAAACCAAACTTTTCAAGAGCTACTCACAGCTGTGACACCGTGCGTGTGCGACCGTTCACTTTCGGATAGAGTACTGACCTAGGGAACGTCATCCCCGACACGCCTGTCCAGGCACTTTGAATGATACCATTCCATTGGCCCCAGACATCCCACTCTGGCTTTCTATTATTTGCCTCTCTATCATGCATCCTTATTTTCAGGTGGAATATCCGGAGCCCATGCGAGGGCCAATGAATGGGCACTGGCTACTAGGGAAAGATGTGCACATTGAGGTACGGATGGATATCAAAACGGAAATAAATACCCTCTACTTGTCGTGCATCTCTTCATAGATTATTACACCGCAGCCAATGAGCTTGCGGCATTATGCGATAAGAATACAGAAGAACAAATCATGAAGCAAGAAGTCTGAGCCATGGCCCGGCTTTATGTCAGTGACAATGGTGGGGCCAACAAGGAGTCCTTCAAAGGGAAGATCCACATTGAAGCTGCCAGATTCCCCATTCGTTTGGCAATTTTGTTGCGATTGCCCGATGTCATCACGACAGTGTGCTAGGCAGTCGATCACTCCCACCAATTGCAAGGCCACAGAAGAGAGAGTAACGCCACACATTTAGAAACGCACATATGCATCTCTTCAAAACTGACGGATGCTGAATCGCTGAACCGCCAACCCAGAAATCGATCATCCACCTTACGAAAAGGTTTTCCTGCGCCCCAATGTGTGCTTCCATTACGCGTCACAAAGGACCCAACTTCTTTCTAAGTATGTAAAGGAAACAATATATCTCAGGACACTTGTAAGCACGAACACACGGACACGAAGAAGGGGACATGGACAACCGCTTTCGACATCATTCGTGTCTGTCTCTATTTGTGATTAGAAGTTTCCTGAGTATCATACATCAACTATAGTCACTACCAGAATGAGAGCGGCAGGGCATGTCTTTCGAACACCCAGACTCCAGCACGCACTCCGTGCCTTTCACTGTGCTTTAGCAGCACACTCGAAGTGTACGGGAAGCTTGTCGAAGGTAATAAACTCGCGCTGGAGGCGGAACGACCGAACCTTCTTCCTGCCGTTCTCGCCTCAAGTCTCATTAAACGATGCACACAGTTAGCCGTCAACGAGGACTGCTTTATTGCGTAGCACCAGGCATCGACACCGTGGTACAGCGAAGGTGCTACTGCGTCGCACACGGGCAGCGTTCAAGGGGTTCGGCTCATAATCGGGCTGTTCAGTCGGTGATAATGAGTTCATCAATGCCCCAGTCCTCGTAACTGCCGTCGGGGAGGTACCTCCGAATGATGATCGGTATCTTGCGCGCCTTGAGCTCCTTCATGGCAATCTGAAGCGGGTCCGTTTCGCCCTCGAGCTCAACCATCACCGGAGCACACATGGCGATCTGTAACGCTCGTGTCCCAAGCACTCTGGCACGCTCGTACTTGGTCATATACATGGTCGTGATGCGTTTCTGGTTCTGTTGCGGCTGGCCGTCAGACGCCTGCAGGAGCTCGATGTTCTCGTCGTCGTTCTGGTCGATCTCGTCGAGGTTCTCGTCCTCGTCCACGTCGTCAAAGTCGTCACCGCCGCCGACGTCGTCCGCCTCATACTCGTCGTCGGCCATGGCGAATGACTTTTTTGATCGGAACGGTAGGAAACCGCCGACAAACCACGTACCACGCTGCAACGCAAGAACGTTTCACACACGAACGATGCCCACGACGATTGGATTGGATTGGATTCAAAACACGCAATGAAAGCGAAAACTGATGTTTACCACGATACGGCAAGCAACCAACGCTAGCAACGAGGTTGGTACAGATGTACACGAACTAGGGGTTCGCTAGCGTCCGTAACAAAATATAAATTATATATTTATTACAAACGTTGAGTAAATTCCGTACAAATGAATTTTTAGACAATCTTCACAACAACTCAACAACCGAATCACTCGCCTGACGTCATTCAGTCAACAGAGTTTACTTCGAATCCAAAAGCCACACTGAATAAAAATAAATAATGAATTACTTTTTACACAATTTTATTTTGTAAATTTTCTTATTTTTTTTAAATTTTGTGGTTCCACTTTTGAAATGTTGTACGAGGTTGCGGTTGTTGCTACTGTTGCTGGAACCGCAATCACGTGGCACCCTCTAGAGGCGCGCCGGAAAAGCACAGCGAGGCACCCGACCAGCCCCTGACCTGACGTTCACTAGGCCAGCCGAGAAATGAATGCTTTGGGATCTCCGGTTCACTTTCACTGACGCGAGTTGTGCAAGTCGAGCGGAGGCTGCGTTCCCGATCCACTTTCATGCGCGGCACAAAATTGCGGGCGCACGCACGGCAGTTTCTCCAGCGGAAGTTTTAGATCGAAAACGGCCCCCCCTTCACTTCTCGCCGAGGTAAGGACTTCGCACGACTCAACAACACCCCTCATCTTGTGTTGACTGACTCGCCGCTTCCCTTTAGGCTTATACCTACGAAACCCGAACGAATTTCGGCGAATCCTAGAGTGCGTACGGAGACGCGACGCAGCGAATGCGATTGCAGTCAACCAGCTCTTTCTGCACCCGTACACTCTCTCGGTGACTGTTTTACGCGAACCATTTTAAAGAGTCCCGCACGCACGCATTCTTGTTGTTTTCTCCCGTGTTCTGCGCACCAAACTCCAAGTTCCGACATTGCTCTCTCGGAAAAACACCCAAGTTTATTGAACCTTTCTGCTCGCGTCCGGAACCCAGCAATACGTGATAGGTCTCCAGTCGTGCGAGATAAGGACGGCCGAGTTATGCAATATCGGCCGCACGAGTTCCCTTCTTGTTTCATCGCCTGGATCGTGCAGGTAATGAAAAATGTGACATGTCTCGTACACGCGGTGGTAATGTAACTAAATACGACCGAGGCGATCATGTCACACGCGCTGGAAGAAAACTGTTCTAGCGAGAAACAAAATTACCACGAGGTACATGCGTTGCAACGATTGATAAGATCGCCTGCCATATTTCACGTAAATCGTTACTTGATAAACGAGTGAGTAATACTTTCTGCCGCTCAGATGCTGCGCCTTAATGTTTTCGAGTTGCATGACTGAGTGTGTCTGGAACTGGCTTGGCTATTCCTTCGATGTTTGGATATCACGACTGCCATCTTATCTTGCAGAGACAACAACAAGCTGGTGGCTGTTGATCTTGAAGGAAAAAAGGCTCTTAGATTACTTTCGCTAATTTTTTTTGTCCATGTGCCATTGTTTATTTATTTACATGTATACCTTCTGTGTCATTAGGCATTATATGCAGAGGGCAAACACCAAAAATACATGCACATAGCAAGCAAGAAGTATGTTTACCTGCACATTGTATATCTAATGTATTCCAAAAGTGAGTGCCATCGGCAACAGTAATAACTTCTTTCTGCAGTACATTCCAGTCTTGGATAGTTTTAATAATAAACTAAAAGGAAAAACTGTGTATGACAACAATATTCTCCCACTTTTCCTGAGACTTCTGCATGAGCATATGACACATACAGAGCTGTAAAGTGCATATGTATACACGGCTTGCATGAGCATATGACACATACAGAGCTGTGAAGTGCATATGTATACACGGCTTGCATTTGGCATCATTGCACCGTACGAATGGCCATTCCTGCTTGTTCTTGTTGAGGAAGTCAAATTTAGTGGTGTGAAATCTACGCTGCACAGGGCACGCAAACAGCAGCAAGGTCCTTCACATGGCTACTGATACGTCAGCACATGCCATGTATAGGCAGTATACCAGCTGCCTATACATGCCATGTATAGGCAGTATACCAGCTGCCGTTTGTTGGATTGTTAGAGAAGATATGTTCACCCTTAGGCATGCTGCTTGCTCCAGGGATTGTATATTTTATTATCCCGACTACTGCATTAAGCTTGTGTGCCCATTTTCTGTCATTCACGTTGCAGCATGGGACATGGAGCGATGAACATCTGTGCAAAGTGCCGTGAAGTCGTCATCGTGGTTATCGTTAGGTGGAGGAGTGACCTTCTATAGCAGATGGCACTGGCATAGAGGAGTGTGGTAGTGTAGTTGAAGGGGAAGCTTTGCTCAGTTTGATCTGTACTAGACATCTGCGTCTGGATCGTGCTTGATTGGTTATCTTTGTGGACGCAGCATAGTCATGAGTTTGAATGCATCTCTCTCCGAAACCGAAATGTGGTGTGGCATTGTCAGTGGCACTGAGCCTTGTGAGCAGAAATGCCAAACAGGAGGAGGGACAGTTACGGAAGGAAGGCAGGAGATGCATTCAGTGTCAACATTTTAGGAACAACTACAGCGAACAACTCTTGTACGAGGATCTAAAAACTGATTTGGAACAAGGGAAAAGAATTAAACTGCAATCGTCGTCGCCTGAATCGCCATGCCTTGCCTGTTCCTCGTACAGGCAGAACGCGCCTCTCTTGACACCGCATTCAGGACAGTGATCCATGAAAGTTGTGGTAGTAATGTTGTAAGAGGCTGAGAAGGAAAGGATCACTGTCAGTAGAGTCAGTTAATCAAATCCTTCCAGAGCCCTTTCATTGCTCTGTTTTCCTCCTCTGCTGTCCTGCCCCTATACTCGGCATCAGCTATTTTGTGCTACATTGTCAAGGCTATCGTACTTTCCACACTGCTGCAGCCCCACATTTCTGCAAGAGAATGTGGCTTTTTTGTCCTGCGTCTCATTCGCGTGCACTCTCGCAACTAGCTTCGGCAGAAGCACTGCAGAAGCTACGAGTGGAAGCACCTCTCAAGGTAGAGAGGGAAAGCTGTGAATGTTCTGTCGTGTTTTTGAGGAGCAAATTGGGGCTCATAAGAATTCTCAAAACGCATAGACAAGGCTGACACTTTTGAAAGACAAGGGGGAAAAGCTCTTTATTATGCAGCTTTGAAGTGGTCGGGGCACGAAAATAAAGAAAAGTTGGCTTAGTCCCGATATAAAACATTCGTACACTACTCGACATGTGCTTCGATTATCACCACGTTTAGGGCCCTGTAGCCACGGACGAGGTGGAAAGGGCACGAGGTGGCTTCAGTTGTCCCGCCTCTAGCATGAACTTCCTACCCTCGACGACCCTTTGGCCAAAGCACGGAGGAAGGCATGGAGAGCGTGTTGGAGGTCGGGCATTCAAAAGGCATGCCCTGCCTTTCTCACTCTGCCATCAAAGGTTGTAATAAGTACAAGGATAAATTTTATAATCTTCCTAGTTCACATAACATGTGAATCCTAATGCTTGGCGGTACCACGGGTCTGTCAGCTTTGACGGGAGTTTGTCTCGCACAAATTAATTAATCGATTGAGTTCGCTCGGAAGGAGAGGCTCTAGTCTGTGGGGGAGAGGTCTTTCGGCCCTGAACCGAAAATGGCATAAGCCAGGACTGAGCGAGCCGTGCTAGGTCAGCTGCTGCTTATCAGTCGTGTTTTCTGCCCCAAAATAGCTCTTAGAAAAACAGATAAGCGAGGGCTATTATATTCCTTTGTGTGCCCAGGTTGTCAAGTATGGTGACTCGGCTAAAGACCTGTCAACTGCTGTGCACTTGATTTACTGTCGGAGGAGTGGGAGGGTCTAGTGGTGCTGAGGTTGCTTCCAACTAAATATAGTAGGGTGGCAAAACTTGTAACAAAACAGAGCTTTTTGTTGATTGTGTTTTGCATCTTCTGTTTGCCTTTCTTTCTTTGTGGAGCATGTGCATTAATCTTTGACCCTTATTTTTGTGCCTCACTTGCAGTTGAGATGTCGGCCATAAGATGCAGGGTCAACCCCACGCGGTCCTTCTTTCTGAGAAAAGTTGCAAAGAGTGAGTTTTTTTTAAACAAAACTACCGCCTGTACGATCATTTTTGGGAAGTACGCGAGGTCAGCATTCAGCCTATTCTAACTCTTGGGAAACCTGGAGTAAAGGAATAGACACATTCCATTTTTGCTTTGCATTTTCAGTTTACTCTAAATAATGCATATTGCACAACTGATCATGGTATGTAGCATAAAATGTGCCAAATTTTTGTGAGCAATTTATTACCGGATTTGATTGCTGGGGCTGGGATTTGTCACAGACCAGGGAGCACAAATATGGCGACAGTCAGACGAGCCCAAAAACCTGTGAGGCGGCGCAGCTTTGTCGTCTGCTTTCAGTCTAGCATATTGAGCACACCTGTACCGCCACATTACAGCTTTTTGGTCTCACGTGGCTGCCTCTGCAGTTGCGCTCCTTGGCCTGTGACCTCATCCTGAGATCTCGGAAACTGAAGCCTAAACAAATGGACAAATATTGAATCATAAATTATGTACAGAATTTTGCCACATCATATATTGTGTTTCACGATCAGGGATGTGATATGCGTTACATTTACTCATTGGAGTTTGCCATTTTCTCTGTTTTGGGCATAACTCGAAAGGGCTGCAAGCGTCGGAAAGCATAAGAGAAATGGCAATTTGCAAGCAGCTGTTTCCTTTGAAATGTCCTTTGTGTGACTTGTTTTGTTAGAGGGCAACTGGGGTCGGTATTTTTTAATTTGGGATTACGACTGTTTTCAGCTAAGGAAACCCCTAAATTATAAGGTGCAATTTTTTTTAAATTTTTTCTCAATATTGTGTGTAGTTTTATAAATACTATCACTGCTCAAAGTTCGGTTTCGAGCATCTACGGCAAGACAGAAACTATCTGCTAGAGCAGGGGTCTCAAACCTTTTTGGCCAGGGGCCGGGTTAGCGATCTTTCTCAGTCTTGAAGGCCAGAAAAAAAAAAAAAAAGAGTGAATATGAACATAGAAAAACTAACTAAATAAACCCATATAAGCATGTAAATGCAGAAATTAATGTTAGAGTAAGTATTAAAAAAAAAAAAAAAAAGTTGTATGAATATACATACTTCAAATAAATTTAATATCTAGCTCAGTGGTTCTCAGATCGGAGTCTGCGAAGGCATTCTAGGGGTCCGCGAAGCCCTGCCTCATCAGTCATGCGCGGCAATAAAAGTTGTCTTTTTTCAGGTTGAGAAGAAATGTTTCAGTTTTCGGGCGTGTTTTCTCGTGTGTATATCAACAAGACAAGTATACTTCACTTTAGCCCTTAGTTATATCCATTTATTTAATCATTATTATATTTAACCTATACCTTTCCCTTCCCCTCACTACGAACGGGGTCCTCCATCATCTCCGCCGATCCACAAGGGGTCCGCAAAACATCGATGGTTGAGAACGACTGATCTAGCTAATCGTCACGTTACACAACACTTGTGACCAGAAAAACCCACCAGGCATAAATCAAAAGTGCATGGGAACCTTGGCATGTTCCAAAAGGGCAGAAGACTAATGAAAATGATAAAACTAGGTAATTCTGACAATATGCAGTAGTTGTGACAGAGGACAGGGAAGTGCAGTATGTACATGAGAGTGCAGTGGACTTTTTATATAGTTATGCAGACGCAAAGCACTTCATTTTGCACCGCTAGCCCGGATCTGCTGGAATTGGGCTGCGGGTCGGTTCTCGTTGGCAAGACCTCGGTCAGCCGCCCGGTCAGAAGACTTCCGCGGACCAGAGTTTGGAGACCCCTGTGCTAGAGAGATGGCAACATCGATCATCAGCCATACGGTCGTGATGTGACGTCACCGTGGTGCTGCGGTACAATGTGCGAAATCATCCGCAACTGCCCCGCGACGGGATGTCACGGGGGTGCTGCGCCAGTATTCCTAGACTAAAAGCTAACTCGCTTGCCGTCCGCTAAAGAGCAGCTGGTCGCATCTTTAAAATCGGTTTTAGTGGAGTATGTGGCTTCGCTTTGACATTATATTTCGGCTGTGATCATATTTTGTGACATATTAATGATACCTGCCATTTATTTTGATTTCGTTTTCGACCAGAGTGCCCTTTAACCTTGGGCTGCATTGTTAAAAGGGCCATGACACGATTTTACTGCGAGAAAGAGCTTGAACTTTGTTTTTGAACTTTGTTACTTTCTTTTCTTTGTCTTGGTGCAGGTAAAAATGAAACCTGTCACCTTTTCCCAGAATATTTGTGATTCTGCTCTATTATATTCCCCGGCCTGTAACCTTTATGAGAACCACAGTGGGACATTTCGTGACGTATGTCAAGGTAGCCCGTACTGAATAAGCAAGATCAATTTAAAGCCATTTTATAAATCCTGTCAATGAGTATGTCAAAAGCCTTGTATCACTGCCAAGACTTTATTACATGAGAGATTCAGTGGTGCCAGCTACTCCAAGCCCACAAAACCATCCAGTCTTCCTGTCCGCGCGGTACCTATCCTCGCTCTCCGAGGACAAAAGAAATTGTGAGGGCATGGGTTAGTGGGAGGGAACAGTTCTCCTTGTAGCATAATGCTTGCTATGCTCCATCTCACCTTCTGATGTTCCACAGTGGATATGTCATGCCATCGAAACCAATCCAAAGCCGCGTGAGTGTTGCATGTCTTTCAGGAGGCGCGGGGTTGCGCACTGTCACGTGACGTTGGATTGACTGGATGGCTTGTAGCATCTGCGATGGTCTGTCGTAAGGTGACATGGATTATATTCCGCTGAAGAAATTGCAGAGCCGAAAGCTTCACATTCCCTATGGTATGTCACTACACACGGGGCTCGGGAGAGAGCGTAAAACAGAGGTTTCTCACACCCCAATCTGTTCAATTTTTTTTGTAAATAAAAAGTAGCACGAGTTTGAATCTCACCACCTTCACCACCTATAGCATGCCGAAGACCTTTTGTCACTGGACGCTTATCTCAGGCTTGAACAACCCAGTCTCGGTGCTCACCTTTTCTTGCACACGTGCACACACTCCTTTCAACCTTTACGCTGCATCTTTCCTGGTCCACACACACTGTTACACAAGCAAAATCAGTTTTCAGTTCTGCAGTTTATAGGAGACGGCGACTAATCTCGAGCCTAATCGTGCTGTAGTTCAGAAACCATTTCATGGCCTTTTTAAGTTGGTCCTTAAAAAGTTACACAAGATCAATCACGCAAGACCAGTGAGCACGCAATGATTTGAACGCAAACTACCACCTTGCAGAAATTGTCGCCACATGGCTTCGGGTCACGTGACATTAATTTCCCCAACATATTTAGCGGGCAAAATTGATGTCTGATGGTGGCCGTCCTTCATGACACTCTTCGTGACGGTTTTTCATGACGGTTTTTTGGGAGGTTCGGCCGATGGAACACATTCTGCAATTAAAAGTGCCATCCATATCTTTTGTGTCCCATTCCGTCTCGTTGCAGAAGACCGGTTGTCGCAGGGCGGTCAGGGTGTCTCTAGTCCACTCCGGAAGAGTCTTTTACCACCGTTGTGTTCCGGCTTCCCCGACCACCGGTTGCTTCTGGTGGCCACGCTCCGCACAGCGGTCGGCGGGAGTGGCGATGGGGACACTGGGCTTCGCGGCAACGCCGGCGGAGGAGGCAACATGGACAAGGGCACCGGGGCCAGTTCTGCCGGAGGCAGGGGTGGCAACAGGGACGGACACCTGTGCTGCCCCAAGTGCGGCAATCCATGCACGCACGTCGAGACCTTTGTCTGTGAGTCCCTGCGTTGCTCTCCGAAGGCCGGTTTGCTGGTTTGCCTTATCACCCACCTTGTTTCAAGATGTCCTGCTTGCAACATGCTTTTGTCCATCTCCTCTCGTAATTTAAAGCCCCAGTCATACAGCTCGTGGATCGTACAAAGGACACCGTGTTCACTGCCGACGTGACGACAGAAGTATCGCGCCTTAAGCATGTTTGAAGCATGTTTGCTTTGTACATATCCGTGTTTTGAACATGCCTGCAGACGGTTTTCGTGCGACCAATAGGACAAGGCCTTTGTACGAGGAAGAAACACGCCTCGGATAGTGTTGCAGACTGTCTTTTGTACGGTGTATTAGCGGTATGACTGCGGCTTAAGGATTTTTGTTTTCTGTGTTTTGTCTGCTGCTCTGTCTGCTCGTCTGTTTGCTCTGCTCGTCTTCTGGTCTCGCCCTCTTTCCGTCTGCCATGGTCACCGACAACGAAGTGGGGACGGCGGGGCGTCTCTTTATGATGCCTGGCATCCGGCATGCGCTCATTACCTTCTGTCGTGCTCGGGCTGCTTGTGCGCACTCAAGGCTTACAAGACGTCGCAGCGATGTCGAAGAAACTTGTGCCGGAGGTGGAACAATTGAAGTACCTCTCTGTTGTTCTGATCCTGTCGGTGACCATGGCACATTTGCTGCATTACTTGCCCTGTCGCCGTTTCGCGTTCTCGTTTTTTCCGCTATAGTTTTGCCTGCTTTATCTATGTTTGGCTACTGGTACCCGTACATTACCCCTCAGTCATTAACTTGAAAGCTGGTGGATATTGTGCTTGGGCAACCAATTACAGTTGTGCCACAATATAAGTGGCCCGGTTAATATGGGTACCCCACTATATTGCCACGAATGAAGATTGATGAGGCAACGAAAACTGAAGCAAACTAAACGTTTAATAGGGTCAAACTTGTACTCAAAACAAAACAAAGAGGTAGCGTCGCAGGCGTCTAAGGTCGACGGAGTAGCTCGATCGAGCGCAAGAGCAAAACTGACCTCGGACCGCCACGCGGAGCACCTTGTGTACCCACATAGGCTTCTGGAACATTCGGCATAGAACGTTCGGCATGCAGGACATTCGGAACTTGATGAGATGACAAGGTTCTTGAACTTACGAAAACGCTAAGTTGAAAGAATAAATAAAAGGAGCTTTCGCTTCCAGGAATCGATCCGGGGGCCTCCGCGCAAAAGCCAAGCACGGTAACCATTCGGCCACGCCTGCACTCGATCGGCGACATGCGTGGCAACATAGACAACATTTTCAGAGACAAAGTGGGCAAATGTGTGCATTTTTGTCTCGTTACTAAAAGCAGTGCACATTATGGACGATTTTGGGGGGAAACGAAGGTGTCCTTAGTAACGACACCCGATTGAGTGCAGGCACCAGCTTGAGCTCATTGCCAGTATCCGATTGTACGGTAATTAATAATGCCTCGGTTCTGTCCCCAGCGTCGACGAGGTTTGTGAAGTGCGACAAGTGCCACCACTTCTTCGTAGTCCTCTCGGATGTGGACACTAAAAAGACCCTGAAGGAGGCACGGATCGGCTCCGACAAGTCCGGCGCCGTCCGCAAGCCTCCGCCACCACCCAAAAAGGTGAGCAGCCTTCCCGGCAAACCTTTGTTCATTCATACACTCGTTTAATAATAAATTAATTATTAGTAATCTTTATTAGTAACAGTAGTGGTACTCTGGGTGGCTGGCGAGGCTAGACAGATAGGCGAGGCACAAATGCACAAACCTTTGCTAGCCAGCCACTTGCTGGGTGTCCGTGTTTCTATGGAAATTGTGGCATAATGTAGCTGAAACTTAACACATTCTGGTCCTCTGAAACCTACAGAAGGGAGTGATTGTACGGATTGGCAATAAGAAATTGGCACTACCCACAGCCCAAAAGTGTGGATTATCATTAATGGGATATGGGGATACTTTATTGCTTAGTGCAGGAGTACCAACTGTACCAAGTGCGATACGTTTAGCACAAACACGCAATCTCAAGTTTTTCCCATATTCCTTTCACTGCAAATAGGCTGTCATCAAGATGAACTACTAGAGGGGTGGAATGCACTTACATGAGATGCCAATTTAGGTTGCAAGATTTGGGGTTTGACACTCAACCTTTCTAAAGAAAACACAGAAAAGTCTTAAAGCTGTGTTTGTGCTAACTTTGTCGTGCAGCATGGTTTGCCTCTTTATGATTTTCCTCTTATGTTGTTCAGTGGATGTTCCTTAGCGTTAGGGATGCCACTGAAATGCACTCACCCATCTTTTCAGAATTATTAAAAGTCCATGAGCAGTTTTAGGTTTTACAACTTTAAAACAAACTACAGATAATCTATGGTGTCATAGACGTGTCAGCATGTCGCGCTGCATTTTTTCAATGGCTTCAGTACTCCATGAAAGTGTTGTACTTTGAACTTGCTGAAGTTAGAAAGGCCCTAAAGAAATTTCTGAAGTTGTCTTTCTATTGCGATAACTCAATCTGTGGGCTCGAGGGGTGCTATAAGACCCAGAATCATGATAATCCGCGAGCTAGGTATTATCTTATTAAAAACATAATCGAAGATTGTGATGCGTCCTTTGTTTTTTTCCTGATAAGCTGTCAGGAAAAGGGGCATAGGTATCGTGATCTTCAGCCATATTGCTATTGGAGAAATAGGCTGCGCATTATCGTAATTTCGGGTTCTTTCAGTTGCGTGGATTGCATAGATTGGGTTATTGCCACGAAAACATAGACTCGTAGGCTTCTGTAGTGCCCCTTGTAAGAGAATGACTTATAGTTGTTCGTTGCAACATAAGATCGGTGATAGGTGCCCTGCCTCCAGCACAAGCTTTCTACCTTCGGCGCACATGCAGCCAAACATGCCGGAAGGCGACGAGCGTGTGCCGGAGGCGGCATGTCTTTTGCCAACCTCGCGTTGCGACGGACTACGGCAGACTCAGAAGGCGTGAACAAAAGCGGTTTCCTCTGCCCCACAGATCTACGAGTACCTGAACCAGCACGTGATAGGGCAGAACTATGCCAAGAAGGTGCTTTCCGTGGCGGTGTACAATCACTACAAGCGCATCTACAACAACCTGCCCGCCGCCGGAAGCGCAACCAAGCCGGACAACGGCGGCACGGTCGACAGCCAGGCACACACCACCTTCACCACGAGAGGTGAGGTCCCGCTCACTGTGGTTGCTGGCGGCTTAAAGCTCCTGCAGTTTTAACGTGAAATGTTTTTGGCTAGCTGTTCAGCATTTCGTGAAGCCCAGATAAAAGCGTGGCCACGAGGTTCGACACCGATTGGTTTTGACTTGGAGGGTGGGGGGGAAGAGGTCATCGTGGTAAAAAGGCGTTTGCGCCATGCGGGAATTTAACCTAGACCATCTAAATTAATAAGCGAGTGTCTTTCAATCGTGTCACGACACATCGTCATGAGTCGAGGTGCTATTTAACGGGAAAGCCCTGCGGGGCATTTGCTCTGCATCCGGCAAACGGCAACGTGGCACTTTGTCACATTTTAACGTGAAACATTCTTTGGCTAGGTGTTCCGCATTTCGTGAAGCCTGGATGAAAGCGTGGCCTCAAGGCTCAAAACCAATTGGTTGAACGGTGGGAGAAGAGGAGTGAGATGCTCGATGCTGATTGGTTACCAGGGAGGTCATGTGACCAGAGGGGTAGGCGAGGAGGAGGAGCTCGACCACCTGTGCCCACAGGTAGAGAGGATCTTGAGAGTATGGAAGGCTCTGGAAGATCGCCAGGTTTATCAGCCCTATTAGTGGTGGTACCGCTTCATTCTGAGAACAACTATCAAGTGTACATATGCTAAGTGTTAAACTATCGGCTGAAGAGCGCCGTGGACGTAGGTGTCTGCGACTTGCAACTCACAGTATCACTAAGCATTTGTGATGCTAGAAGGTTTCACGCATGTAACACAATTGCCTAGCAATTCGCCCTGCATTTTTTAGAGCTACCCAAACTGAACTTACTTTTCGAATACTTAAGCTTTACTCATTCTTCATTGTTGCCAGTAGAGCCTCTCGACCTCTTGGACTAAAATTAAAACTTCAATAACTTTAAAAAATTGTTGCGACTCACAGTTTGTGGTACTAGTAGCTCAAATGTGTCTCTTAATGTGTTGAAGCAATTTCGAGGTATATCAGCTATAGTATTACCAAAATTTTGAATAGGGTGTTTTTTTGTAACGTTCACATTTCTCGCTTTGTAATTCGTCGTTCGGCCTTCTTGTCGGCCGATGCCGCAACCCATTGGCTGGGAGCAATAGTGATTGCTCGGGACTCGCCAAGCCCTACTCTCGAAACGCCACTGACCGAATTTTTCTTTGGCAGCTGGATGTACGCACGGGCGAACAAACTGCAGGATCTCGCCTAGGGAGTATAGAGCCGCCAGATAATTTACACTCTGAGTGTTGACGGTGCATTCATATCGCGGGTGCCGCCATTTTGTTGCCCAGTGCGGAATTTGTGGCAGTTCTGGTTTAAAAGTGCGGTTTCCAGGAGTTTGGACACGGTCTCGGGATCCTCGGACAATGTTGTTTTGCTCCGTCGCCGATCGTTTTTACATTTTTAAAGGACAGAAAAGTGTTTGCCACAATTTTAGATAAATAAAAACTATGATTTAAAACGACAAAGCGGCTGAAGTGTTGTCTTTCTGGAGAGTAGCTTAGTTTTCGGCTCTGTGGAAGAAGACGCAGGCTTTTGTTTCTCCTGAGCTCGGGGCCATTCGTGTTGCAGGGACATATTGTCGATAAATGTGGAAGCTTTTTTCACCGATGAGTTGTGCGTTTGACTGCAGCTATGAGCTGTAATAAAATTTTAAGAGTGGGCTAGTTGGTGCATATTGGGAGCAGGAAGAAACACCTAAAAAAAGACACAAGGTCAAAGTAGATGAAGGACACAAACACAGTGCTGTGTTTATGTCTGTTGTCTACTTGTTCTCGTGACTTTTTTCTTTTGTCTACTTGTCTACTTGTCCTCGTGACTTTTTTGGGCTGTTGTCTCCTCTTAGCAAGCTGTGAGCTGCAATGTCGCACAGCATTACGCTGTCTCGTAGAAATCGGTAGTTTCTGCTTTTTCTTTTGGGTCTTCCTTTGAGAGGAAGGGAGCCGTAGTAATTTAGAATAGTTAGGAGTCAGCGAGTTTTAGAACGGCATACGCAAAAAAAGATTGAGGACACCTAAGCACTTCTTATTAAAGGTTTGCGAATATTTCAAACTTTGAATACTTGGTGAATAATGCTTGCTATTCGATTCGATTCGCTTCGCACTTTCGATGTTCGAAGTATTGAGTTCTTCGAATACTTCGGAAACTATGAGTAATGCGTAACTCGCCATTTAGCGTGAACTCGCGGTCGAGTTCCCTGTCTTGTGTTTGGAGAAACCCAGGACGCCAACCTAAGTTCCTTTTTTTTTTTTTTTCTTTTTTTTTATATGATGCACTGGAAAGTTATGTGTGGTAGCGCAGTCCGTCCTCTGCTTGTCATGACGTCTGGATTCCGGAGTTGACAAAGTGGTTGTGACGCAAACGCTGCGATAAATTTGATGAAGTTGTAACGGCACGTGTATCATCGTAAGCACACAAATAATATCAAAAAAACATCCCCTGAGCAATTTTTCTTCGTTTCCAAGACAATATTTCAAGATAAGAGACTTGTTTAATAAAACTCGTTCAGGACAAGACGAAAAGTGTCTGCGAATCTTCAAAAACCACAATTAAAAAATGTTTTCTTATTATATTTTTGCCTCTAAGAGCAGTGTCTCCTCTTAATTCACATCAAATACAAAATATTTTTAAAAAATGTTGTTATTGGAAAAGATTTGACGCGATTCGATTTGTAACCCTTATTATTCAATTCAATTCGCTTTGAAAGATTTTGATATTTGCACACCTCTACTTCTTTTGAGTTGTGAATGCGAAAGCATGAATGTCGTTCTACCGCTCCCTTGGTTTTTCTGTGGTGTAGTGGTGTGACTGGCCACATGTCGCTGGCAGATGGCCAAGCGCATGCTTTCATGACATGGCGGTGCCACACTGAGCTCAGTCGTGCGGCCTCTCTGGAGTGTGCCCGGACAAGCTCTGGCTCTGTCGCCACCGATCCCTCCTCTTACCGGCGGGCGCGCTGCTGTGTGTGCTGCGCCGCTATGGAGAGGGCTTCTCTGGTGGCTTTTTTTGGAATTACGCCGCACAAGAGCCAATGGGAGCATAATACATGACAAATCGGCTTCCCTTGGGAAAGGAGATTTTAGGTGCCGTTTGGAAAGCGTTTGGAGTGGTTTCAAAGCTGATGATGTCGGTTCGCTCTAGGGGACAGCTGATGTTTTCGCATTAATAAATGGCGACGTTGGCGTGCTCTAATCCAGAACGTGGCTTATGTCCGGTGCTTGCGCAGTGGCAGCAGCACTATTTCTTTTGTATGCGCAAAGCTTTTGCACATGCTATTCTAAAACCCACTATTCTCGGTAAGCCTATGGGCACCAAGAGACCGATGTTGCAGCCAGTTTCATTACGCCACCGCTGCTTCCATGCATCATGGGAGCTGTAGTTTTTCTGCTTGAGCGATGACCCCGCAGAGGGTCTGTGCGAGCAGAGCACAAAGCAGCACGAGCTGTCTTGTGAACTGATGCCTGCCTCCTACGAACTAGTTATTGTGGCGTTACGCGTGCTTGGAACGCTTAGTGAAATCGGCCTATTAAAGAGAAGCTGCGACAAAATTCTTGCGTCTATTTGATTGTCTAAATGTCGACCATGTTCTGGCCACACCACGGAGACACCAATCTTTTTTGCTCAAAAAGTCGGCAAAACATTATTTAAAAAGAATAAACCGAATGGGGTTACGTCACTCGGGCTTAAAAGCAGTGCCGCTCTGCAGAAGCATGGAAGCAAGCTGCATGCGCACGTGCCGTGTGGCACCAGATTTCCCCTTCCCTCCCGGATTATTCAACTCTTGCAGGGAGCGGGAACTAAAAACGGCCAGGTTGTGACATGTTGACGACACCAAGCGGCAGAGCTCATAACAACACCAGCCCCGAAGCAGTTTTTTCCGCGTTGGGCCAGTTGACGTTACGTCTCCCGTGATGTGTCGCACTCTCCGACGGCTAATATTCAAGTGCTCGCCGGAATAAATTTTTTGGAACTAGAAATGAGGCTATTTGTCCAAAATATAAGCATGTGATTCTCATTAGCCGATACTCTCGATCATGTTTCACTTATTTCTGAACGTGATAGGTATATTTTAAGTTTCTGTTCAGTGTCCCTTTAAGCAGTTGCCTATTATTGGAAGAAATGTAAATCCTAAGAAATCGTTGTTTGTTATTGAAATGTGGGGCACACTTTTTCCGGCAGACCTGCTGCACATCTCGGGTATCACCCATGGCCACGCGCTGGGCCTCCAGAACCAGGGGCCGCAGCAGACTGCGCACGCAGCCGAGGCCGACGGGGCGGGGCACTCCGGGCGGGGCACGGACGTGCTGGACGCCCCGGACTCTGAGATACGCCTCGAGAAGAGCAACATCCTGCTGCTCGGACCCACGGGCTCTGGTGGGTGCCCCCCCCTCTCTCCCACGTGCAGTGAGGACTTCGCAGTTTTTGGGAGTAGCAGGTCATCGGTATTGCCGTCCCGTGGCATCAAGGGGGGAAGGGTAAAAACTGGAGTTGAACGTTGAATGAGGACAAACAAGAAAGAGAGCGACTGAAGACCGGAAAAAGAAAGCAGATGATACACTGTAATCTGTTGCAGGTTAGGGAAAGCTGGACAAGCTCCTTCCAAGAAGCCCTCCACTCTTTCCTCCTTAGCAGAGTGAATACTGGATAAGGGGAGGCCATGAATCTTTGCAGTTAAGAAACTAAAAACAGTAGGAACATGAACGAAGGACAAACAGAAGTGCACAGAGCGCCGACCAACAACTGATTTTTATTAGAATTACTGTGCAATCCACTTATAACGATACCACATATAACGATGTACTGCTTTTAACAATCAGTTTCTAGACAAACGATTAGTTGCTAGTCCAGACGCAACAATAATTGGCTATAATATAATAGAATTTAGGGGTTTCCTCAATATCGTTATAAGTGGATTGCACTGTACATCAGAATGTTTTTGGTTTCTTAATGCATAACAGATTTTTCCGAATTTCAGCAGTACTGCAATTATGGCAAGCGGAGAACTTTGTGGAAAAGTCTTGTTTCGCTTTTCTTAGCCTGCAACGGACTACAAGTGTATTCATTTTTCTGCAATGTGGCGACATTGTGCAATTGCTTGTCAACCTTAGTTTCTTTTTCTTTTTTTTACAGCGAAGCTGTTAAGGGCTAGCTTCCCCAGTATCGCGTCCGCGGGCAAACAAATGTCGACACAAAACTCTGGACAGCTACCGCCATCTATGAGCAACAACGGCAACCAGACAACCGGCTTGCTGGTTGTCCGGTTGCCGCCGTTGCTCATAGATGGCGGCAGCCTTTCCAGCCTTTCCACTCTGGTTTTCACCAGAGTGGAAAGGCTGAATTTCTCTAGGCGTCGTCCTAGAAGTCGTCTTCGAGGTCGTTCTAGGAGCAGTCCTTATAGACTTCCTAGATGTCGTCCTCTAGGAGTTGTCCTTTAGGTCGTCCAAGAAGTCATCTTTGAGGTTGTCCTAGACGTCGTCCTCTAGGTGCCATCGTGGACGTCGGAAAGATAACAAAAGTAATCATGGAGAAGGGGAACAAGGGGGACAAAGGACCAACACAAATCTCCAAACACAGCTATAGTCCGTTGCAACATAAGAACAAAGGGCGAGGGTAAGACGAGCCGGGGAGGAGGAAGCAAGCAGAACGCTGGAGAAGAGAGGGAAAAACCTCCTTTTCTCTTTAGCGTTCCGTCTGCTTCCTCCTCCCCGGCCCGTCTTACCCTCGCCCTTCGTTCATAGGTTGCAACAGACTATAGGTGACTGGTGCACGACCGAACAAATCCGCCTGGTCTGGGTATCGAACCCGGGACCTTTCCATTTCCAGTGGAGCGCTCTACCAACTGAGCTAACCAGGGCTTAGAAGTCAGTAGAGCAAACGGGTTTTATCAGCTGCCACCAGTCTAACACCCAACAAGGGTGAAAGACTTGTATTTTAAGGTTATGAATATAATGCAATTAAATGCAATGGTGCAAGCAAGCTGGACAAGAATGACCAAAGTAATCCCTGGAGGAGGGAAACAAGGGGTACAAAGGACAAACACGGCTAGGTGACTGGTCCGCGACCGAAAAAATCCGCCAAGTCCGGGTATCGAACCCGGCACCTTTCCACTTCCAGTGGAGCGCTCTACCAACTGAGCTAACCAGGGGTCAGAAGTCAGTAGAGCAAACAGGTTTTATCAGCTGCCCGAACCTGGCAGATTTTTTTCGGTCGCGCACCAGTCACCCAGCTGTGTCTGGAGATTTGTGTTTGTCTTTTGCCCCCTTGTTCCTCTTCTCCAGGGATTACTTTTGTCATTCTTGTCCAGCTCGCTTGCACCTTTGCATTTAATCGCATTACAATTAAAAGTAAAGATAACAGCTTCGCTGATCCTCCATCTTCACATGAAGTGGAAGGGCTCTACATTCTTTTTTGCTCTTTATACCATGCATGATACAGGTACAGGTTTTTTTTTGAGAAGTCAAGCTAAAGAAACACAAAATATTGTTCTTGAAGGCGGTACTTTGCTGCTGCTTTGTGTTCATTAAAGGCTCGGCAGCAAGCTGGGCTCACCAGGACCACCGACGTCTGCTTCTATGCCCCACCAATTCAATGTGGGATAATGCTAGCGGACGTTTACCTCAGGATTTATTACACAAACTCTCCGCGTGGCATGGAATTGTGCGGGCTCCGTCAATGACAGGTGCAGCCCTGGGGTTTTTTTCTTTGGCTTTTGGGGCTGCTTTTGCGCAGCGAGGCTGCACTGCGTCCCAAGGGCGGGTGGTGCAACTGCCTGGGTTGCTCGTTGCAGGTAAGACGCTGCTGGCGCAGACGATTGCCCGCTGCCTGGACGTGCCCTTTGCCATCTGCGACTGCACCACCCTGACGCAGGCCGGCTACGTGGGGGAGGACATTGAGTCGGTCATCGCCAAGCTGCTGCAGGACGCAAACTTCAACGTGGACCGGGCTCAGCAGGGTGGGTGCACTCACTCCCTCATCTTCTCCCTCCTCGTCTACCTTCTTTCTTCAAGCCTCGTGTCGGGCAACACTGACTTCGGTTCTGTACGACTCAAACACTTCCTTGGTGGCACTTGTGAGACATTCCTTTAAGGGATGTTACTGTTTTTACACGATTGGAAGTCGAACCCCCCCATGTTGCGTGTCAGCAAAACAAGAAAAAAAAATCATGCTTTAGGGGAGCGTTCTACGGCGAACGTGGGAGAATAACGGGGCGCCTCTTTTGAATGCCTGGCTTCTGGCACACGCTAGACGCCTTCTGGCGCGCTTAGCTGCACGTGCACGCACGAGATGCCGAGGGGCTATCCCAGTTAGGAAGCTCGCGTTGGTGGCGAGACGACTGCACTCTTCCCTGTTGTTCTTAATGTCTTTCGTCCGTACCGGTGCTGTCGTTCCTGTCAACATCGCTGCTACGTTCCCAAGACACGCCGTCGGCATTGTCCAATGAAACCTCACACATTACAAACGACCGTCTGAACTGCATTCTCCGTGCTTGCTCGGCGATTGCGTTGCACGGGTAGGGATTGATTGCGCACTTCTGCGCGACGTACGTTGCAAGCTCGACCTCTAAAGGCCCGTTCACACACTTGCAACCGAGTACGACCGAGTTAGACAAGACCAGTTTTTAAGCCTCTTGCGAAGACGTAATACCATGTGCACTACTGCGCAGCAGATCCTAAGTTGTCGGAAAAGGCTTAAAAACCAGTCTCGTCTCTGCCGGTGCTACGCGGTTGCAAGTTTGTGACCAAGCCTTAACCCCGGAAAGCGTCCAGATGTATCCAGATTCTGTCCCGCAGAAGTCTTATGTGGCCTGCCCAGAGTAGTCGCATTGTGGTGTTCGTAAACCACATGATAGGAATCGCTCAGTTGAATGCACTCTCATTCTAGGCTTACACATGCGCATCATGTTTGCACGCTACACACAGCACGGCTGCTTTCATTCTCTTGTGTTCTAGCCTGCTCCTTGCGCCTAGTCTGCCAAAGCAAAAGATTCTAACGACACGAGCGATGCTGTTGACACCGCCGGTAGAAACGCGGGAGGGAGGCGGGGAAGTAGCCCTTTTTCTCTGTGTGACGGCAAAATTTTAATTGTTGTCTTGCAGAAATGGTCACGCAATGAGGAAGTCACGTCACTTCTGCTTCTTTCGCGATTGCCAGTGTAGTTTCAAACACCATCGTTCAGCTCGGTCCTGAACAAAACAGAGATGTTGTGACAGTCCGTGGTGACCGAGTAATTGACCTTACTCGCGTTCTACCACCCTCTAAGCTTGATGATTTCATTAAATCGAGGCTGGCAGGGGGCTCGATTCTAGGTAAGGGTATGCACCTGACCAACCTTTAAGAAGGGAGGGTTTCAACAAACACCGTCTGGATTTCTAGAAAGTTTTGCTTAGAGCAGATATTTCCTGGAATTGGTATTTTTCGGTTTTATCTGATTTTGTACTTTTGCCACTGGCGATTTTCGGTCAAAACTGAAAAACCTACGGCTTAGTTACAAGGTATAGCGATAAGAAGACATCAGCAAATTCTAGGAATGAAAATAGTTACTTGCTAATGGCATGCTAAGAAGTTAACATTGCCAAAACAGTTATGCTAAGACATTTACGTTGCAACCACAGATGCTGGAAGATGGTTTCATGAAAGCGTGGTTCGGAGTAGGAATGAATTGTGCAAAGTTGCAGCTCTACACGGATGTATACCAATCTCGTGTTGGCGACAATTGTGGACGACTTCTGCCACTAGCCGAAACTTTTGAGAGACCTTCGGAGCGACGAAGAGGGCCGAAATTTCTCCCCACAGGCATCGTGTTTCTGGACGAGGTGGACAAGATCGGCGCTGTGCCAGGTATCCACCAGCTACGAGACGTGGGCGGAGAAGGTGTTCAGCAGGGCATGCTGAAGATGCTGGAAGGCACCCTGGTCAGCGTCCCCGAGCGCAGCTCTCGCAAGCTCAGAGGCGAGGCCCTCACTGTGGACACGGCCAACATCCTCTTCGTGGCGTCAGGGGCCTTCAACGGCCTCGACCGCATCGTGGGCAGGAGGCGCAACGAGAAGGTCGGTTAACACACACATTTTTTTGTTTTTTTTAGAAAAGTATATTTGAAACTTGCCTGCACATGAACCCCTTTGACGCCCAAAACTTTACTTGAAATACTTCAGAACCTAGAAATCCTGGCGTGGTGCTGCAACACATAGAATAACATAAATCTGGTCTCAGAAATAAAATAACCTTTCTTCGTAATTACGTTTTCGAAATGTTCATTGT
This sequence comes from Ixodes scapularis, assembly GCF_016920785.2. Lineage (NCBI taxonomy): Eukaryota > Metazoa > Arthropoda > Arachnida > Ixodida > Ixodidae > Ixodes > Ixodes scapularis. The sequence continues at coordinate 30,223,077 of NW_024609837.1, forward strand.
CAGCAACATTGGGCATCGGCTTAAGTTAAGTTTTCAATGGCACAAAAAGCAACATAGGCCATGCTGCATTGGGCATTTGCGGCATTATTTTACGTGCAATGACCGAAAGCAGTTATGACCTGGGAGAAGGCACAGGTGCACTTCGCATTTTGCGCGGTACGAACACTTGTAACTGAATTTGCAATATTTGTGCCTGTTTTTTTTTCTTTGAGTTTCGAGGTCAGTGGTGCATGCCATCATACCTTACATCCCCCTGTGAACATTGGCTTTAAAGGGCAAGTGATCTGTTTTGAAGATGCAATTCAATTCTTCACTGCTAAGCGCAACTATCCCCGCCCTTGCGATAGAGGGCGGTAAATTTATTGAGGCGCACATGACGTGGGAGAAATAAATCATTCTTGAGTTGTTGCTGCTGAGCAGCCCTGGGCATCAAAAGGTGAAGCCGTATTTGCCCGAGGGAGAAACCTCAGGGATTCCTCCGTGGAACGCTGATCACATGACGAAAACGTGCTTTCGCTGTGTGGCACAGTAATGTCGCCTTTGCGGCGGAGGGCAGGGGGAATGCTCAGGCGGTACATAATCCTTGTCTGGTGGCAGATCAGCTTGTTTTTTGTTTTGTTTTTATTTGTTTGTAAGTATTGCCAGACACCTAGAGGGCGTTCAAGGCAAGGATGATCAGGGTATAGCATGTGCACTACAATGTAGACAATCAAAGAATAACATTACATCAATGAGCTTAGGCAGCATGACAACGCAGAGTGACAAGCGCCTACTAATATTGAAGAAAACCTAAAGCAGCACTCAAAGACACTCGAGACAGAGAAATGAAAAATTATTCTAGGGCATTAGGAGGGGACACTACCTGGGAATGTCAACTTTTGAACCGCTCACTCAATCGGAGTGATATTTGCAGGTGGTGTTTGTAGCCATATAGAGGTAGGGCATGCAAAGTTTCAGCCCCGTGAACCAATTTTATGGGGTACTAGTATTAGCCCCGAGAAGTTCGCGTGGCGCCCCCTTACGGCGAACTGGAGTGACGTCACGGCGAGGACTGAATTTTTCCCTGACTCGTCCGCTCGCCCTGTGGAGGCTGTGACGACGTTAGCTGTCGCCAAATTAGACTGCTAACGTCAACATCTCTTCCACTGTCCCGTCTTGCATGTGAGCGACAAAGTTGAGGAGAGAGTTGCATTTTCTGCTGATGTCGCGCACATTCCTCCGTGGCTTTCGCTGCTGTGTGAATACCATTTTTTAATCCGATATGAAACCAGAATCATGGTACATTTTAGAATCTTGAGTAAAAACAATGTGTTTAAAGGCATGGGCAGTAGAAAGGGGGAAGTCCTTTTTGTATGAATATTGAGCGACTGACTGATCTCTGAGGGATACAAAAGTGATGTGTGGGATGCATAAAGGAGGGCTCGGGTAAAAGGAGAATTCCTTCAACTGCTTGCATTAGACTCTCATCTCTATACCTTTGGGAACGCTGCACGTAACTGGTGACTATACCTTAAAGCCCCGTAAGCTCGCCCACCCAAAATGGGAAGATACCGTAAGTGGTGAAAAATAGGGGGTAGGTGATCTTTAAAAATGCAACAGCAAAAGATTTATAATTTTTTGCTGTTGCACTTGTGGTTTTCAAAGCCCCAATGTTTATCGCTAATTTCTAAAAAATTTGCGCTAAACACTGGGGCCTTGGGAACTGACACCGCAGTTCGCGAACACAGCAAATTCCCGTTCCACGATGCAATAAACATGGGAGAATTCCCTACAAACACCCCGTCATGAGAACGGATACCACAGAACCCTGATGCAGCAGATTCGTGCTTCACGGTGCGATAAACACGCTGGAGACCGCTATAAACCCGCGTATCGTGGGAACTGATATTGCTGTCCAAAAAGCACGGGAATGAGCTACAAGTTTGCATGTCACAAGAATGAATACCGCAGATCGCAGATGTAACAGATTCGCGTGTTACAGAGAGATAAACACGAGAGAACCCGTGGCAAGCAGGCTTGTCACACTTATCGGTACCGCAGATCCCGCAGTTGTTGCAATTCCCGCCCGACATTGCGTGATCATTACCCGGCAGGAATCGGGGGGGTGGGCTATGTTTCTGGAATTTTAATAATCTGCCCCCAAAACGGGGATGAGCGTTCATAAGGGATTTTATACCCGTGCCACACGGGCAACTCGAATGCCATTTACAACGAATGTCATTCACCCCAAATGTCATTTGACTGGTGCTACACGGCCTACACGAATGGCATTCGCTGCAAATGTCATTTGCCACCAAAGGGGTTCGGCGGAACTCATTCGCACTCAGTCATGGGCCAGATGTGTAGCCTCTACCCCAGGCCCCAAGTAAAAAAACACCAATGTGATTACGTTCATCAAAGTAGATCCGTACTAAAAGTTATTTATTTGTGTTCGTTTTTATGTATGCATTCCTTTATACTAGATTTGAAGCGCGGCTTGTCACATAATTGCAAGCGACTACTCTTTAACCCAGTAGACACAGCCACTTTGCCTGCGTCGCCATCTTTTTCGCGTTTCTTCTCGGTTTGGTTACGTTTAGTTCGAACTTCGAAGTTCCTTCCGATGGAGCCGCAAGCAGCCGCGATCGGTGCGCTGGGCAGTGCGCAGCGAAAGCAGCAGCCAGAGCCACGGAGTTTGAGAGCAGCTGCCCTTCAATTTCACGAACGCGAGAGTGAGCGTCCTCAGCTTCGGCTTAGAGCCTTTGCTGCTCGGCACGGTGCTTGGCGCGTAAATAAATGAGGGCGCTCATTAACCGTCGCATCCGTTTACCGTCCTTCGGTGCAAGGACCGACACTCGCGACTGTACAGGCGCCATTTCCTTTCGCTTTGGTCAGCTTCTGCCTTTGGCTTTGGCTTATTGCAGCTACAGCAAATAGAGCGTCACTCACAAATGAATTGCAGCGGGAACGCAAAAAAACAAAGTAATTGACTGCAAAATTTGTTTAAAACTACCTATAGACACTTTTAGAGATCATAACCTTGAACAAACATATTTAGCTTACAAAAAACTTTACAATTCGTTTTCTTCAGAGAGCAGGCACTATCATCATCATGGCGCAAAATGACATTCGAAATGTACGTGTAGCACAGGCTTGAAATGGAATGTCATTCGGTGCCCAAATGAGATTTGCCCTGAATGGCATTTGCCATGTCTGTGTGGCATGGGTATTACGGTAGGTGTGCCAGGACACCGTGCCGAGACGCATACCTATTGTCCTGTCTTCAGTTGCAGTACCTGGGGTTCAGACCTTGGCCCTCAACATATTCTCGCAAAACATTTAAAACTGTTTGAACACTCCACTTCACAAGCAGAGCACGTAGAGTCACTCGGAGTGCGCTGGGATACCGCGCTGGGACGTGTCCTCAGTGTCCCCCCCCCCTCCGCCCATCCGGTTGCAGTACCTGGGGTTCGGAGCCCCCGTGCTGGACTCGCCGGGGCGGCGTGCGGCGTCCCAGGCCGGGCTGGCCAACGCCTCGCCGCACTCCAGCGCAAGCGACGACAACGCGGAGCGGGATGCCCTACTGCGTGGCGTGGAGGCACGGGACCTGATCGAGTTCGGCATGATCCCTGAGTTCGTGGGGCGCTTCCCGGTCCTGGTGCCCTTCCACAGCCTCAGCGAGGACATGCTCGTGCAGATCCTCACCGAGCCCAGGAACGCACTGGTGCCCCAGTACCAGATGCTCATCGGCATGGACAAGGTGCGCTTTTCTCTCTAGCCTGCTTCATTTTGTGTGCAAGCGATGCAAGATCTACAAGCATTTGCGTGCTTGGCAGGGACACTGGAATCCCGTAGCTCACCCTTGTAGCTTCTGCTGCACTTTCCTGTATCCTTTCCACCTTGCCCCAACACGGGCCCCCTCGTAGTTTCGGAGAGGACCCTTAGAGAATAATCTTCCCCGCAGAAAGCCGAGGTTGTATGTCAACCTTTAAAAGTGTCAGTTTACTTTTCAGTGAGCATACTTCGAGCCACTCCTCTCTGTGCTAACTCGTGTTCTTTTTTCTTTTTTTTTTTTTGATAGCCAAAGGGGTTTTTTTCTTGTTTTTTGCTTGCTTCTTTTTCCTTAGCTTCTAGTTCTTTCCCTACTTTCCTAGTCCTTTATTGGGTTGTCATGTGTGGCAGTTGCTTGGCATGCACAAAACAAAGCAATAGGAAGGTGCAGGTGTGAGCCCTTACCTCCAAGTAAGGGCGACGTCATAGTCCACCCACATCCGGTTGTTTGTGTCATTCCCACACTTATACGGCAGAGGTTCAACATGATGACACACTGTTTGACCCCACTTACACATTTTGGAATCTATGCACTTTTGCGAGTCTGGCGCTCGAGCCTTCCGCAGTGCCCTACAGTTGTCTGCCTTAAAGGGGCGATGCACTGATATTTGTATTTTGCTCAAATACCGCTTAGGACGAATCCCTGATGTTAATGATCTGTGAAATACCCGTTTGTTTTCACCACATGCAATCGAAGTCGCAGAAAAAAAATAAAGAAAAACGAGCAGAGTTCACCCCCTCAACTCGCAGCCAGAACAAGCGGCCCCGTGATTTGGAGCCGATTATATGCCGCCAATGTTGATCATAGCCATGCGCTGGAGTTGACATGGCACAGGACACGCGCTGATTTCCAGACATTGTTATGGTTCGGCTGTAGTCGTCATTGCAGCGATTGGACACAGGACACTACCCGAATGTTTCTCGAGCTATTGATTATCACGAGTCCAAATCGAGTGTCCACGCCATGCTCAGGTCCAATCTATGAGCCGTATTCAAATATCGTCACTGGGCGGTACTGCTACCGCCCAGCTACATCATCAGGTTCTTCGAAGGAGAGATTGAATGAAAACACTCGGTTTTGTCCTCGAAATTACAGCGCAACAAAGGAGTTTCTTGGTCAGTGGCGTTGCGTGCGAGTATCCTTGAGTCCTACTAGTGCCAGTAAGTTCGTGTAAAGTGAAAAACATTCCAACTGAATATTGTTGCACCGCCCCTTTAAGCTCCCGACACACAGCCTCGGTTTTCTGCAGAGATGACCGTTGTAGCGTCCTCCTTTTCTAAAGTGCGAGGAAGACTGCATTAGGGCAAGTTGAAAGGTAGAGAGAATATGGGAAAGGAGGAAAAGTGGAAAGCGCAAAGTATACATCGGCCTTTAGACACGTGCGGTGGCTGCGGAATCAGCTTGAGTCGTTCCTTTTTCATTCTAAGTTTTAGTGTTTGCTGCAATGCTGACTCATGCTGTTTGGGGCTGTTGCATAGAAGTTCCCGTTGTGTGCCACTTGATTCTGGCAGACCAGTGCCGTAGTGGCAACCAGGGAACACTCCTCGGCTACCACGGTACTCTGTTAGCCCACCCGCGAAAGGGAGCCATTGGCACGGCGAGCACATTTCGACTGAGGGCTCTCCTTCCATGTAGTGTAGTCTTGGAGTCTGCTGTCGCTGAACAAACTGAGAGGAGGCACTCTTTGTGTACTCAGCCTGGATCAGTGTGTGGGACCGTGAGAAGGGCGAATGTGAATGTCGTTTCAGGTGGAGTTGACCTTTGACCAGGACGCCCTGAGGGCGATAGCCCGGCTGGCCATGGAACGCAAAACCGGAGCCAGAGGTCTCAGAGCCATCATGGTAAGTCCCTGTTGAACAAACATGGAGATTGCATTTTGCTTCTCACCCCCGGGAAAGGGCATTCATCCCACTTTTAACCAAAATTCTGAGTTTGCTCTCTGATCTCTGTTCCGATTCCGATTGACCGTGGTTACTATTCCGGTGCAGTTTCTGATCGCAGTTTTGATCCCAGTATTCTTTTTTATCTTGGTGCCTATTGCCATCATGGTTTCATCGGAATGTGATTGTGATTCTTATCCTTTTTACCTTGGTTGTGCTCTAATGAAAATGCTGTGCCATTTGCACCAAATTGCGCCATGAAGGAAAGTTTGCCACATCTTGTGCCAAAATTAAATTTTTGCTAAAAATTACATTACGCCTGCGCCGAGATTAACTTAAACGAAGGGAAAAAAGTTAAAATATTTAATTATTGGTTGATCTTAATAATCAGAGAAGTAGAAAGAAAGAAAAATGTTACCAATATGTAATTCCGCAGCATCTCTACTCGCCATATACTTTCTTTCATCTTAGATATCTAAGAGCACAGCCGAAGGCTCAAACCCCCAACACACACATTAAGAGCTCAAATCACGGGGCATTCGCTGTGCTTGATTGGTTTAAATGAAAGAACCCGCCCAGAGAGATGACGAATGCCATGATTGTGTGCTTTTGACGCCGTTTGATTGGTTTCATTAGCTGGTGTCGTCGGCTGTGCATTGACTTACGATGAAACAAAGTATAGAGGCTGCTCGTTATCCACGCTGACCTCGTCATCGTCTGAATTTTCGGACGATGTCGGCAATGTCGGGAGTTAAAAGTTGCAAAAAAATTGTGCAAACTAGTGCAATTGTGGCTGCTGTAGTAAGACAAAACCAGGGCCCTTCACTGCTGATGAGATCACCTGATTAGCATACGTCTGCCACAAGCCTCCACTCTGTGGCTACGATACACCATGACACCTCTGCCACTCGCATCAACTTTCACCGCCTCACACCAGCGTGCATGTGTTGTGCTTCACTGGTTGCACTGGAGTGCTAGGAGCGGCGGCTGACATGGGGGTGCGCCTGGCCTAGCGCAGTAGGTTCTGAAATTATTTGATTGTAGGTTGATCTCTAATTTTTAAAAGCTGACAGGGAGAGGATGAAAAAAATGTGGGTCTTTATATCTTTACATACTAGTCAGTAGAGTTTCTGTGCCGCAGTCGATGGAAAGGGTAGCGAACTTCAACTAACTCTGGCTCCAATTCCGCTAAAGCTCAGGGCTGCTTTTTGAAGTGCAACTGGGTGATTCCAGATAAGATCGACCAAAGAGTGACTGGTCAACATTTTTAAATCAACTGATGTTTTTATATGCCATTGCCTAGTGTCAGGTATAAACAAATCCACACTTAATTCTGACAAAAAAAAAAAAAAAAAATTGGGGGACAGGAAAAGTTGTAAGGCATGAGGAGGTGGACAGTTGCATTAACGCGCGCTGATGGAGGGGGCACGTTTGAGAGTGAATAATTAAAACAATAAAATTAGGATAATTCTAATACTTTTTAGAAACAAAGTATGGGCAAAATTTGGAGACCTGTATCTCATGAAATAATTTATCACCATCATATACTTTTCAGACAGTATTCTACTTATATATGGCTATTATATGATATATATATTAGGTAGCTCAGTGATATGGTAATCGTGATATATCTAGGGAAACATAAAAAAAAATAAAACAACGAAAAATTTTAATGTAAATTAAGAAAACATCACCTTCAATTTTTTTAAACTTTGGGTTCCTGTCATTCTATTTAGGCATCCATTTCTATTAAAGACATGTTTCATTATATGATTGAGAAAGGAGCCATAACTCCCCAAAGTAGGGTACTTTTCCAAAGCCTACACTTAGTAGTGCCCTATATGAGAAGTCACTCGAAGTTCCAGTTTCATGAAACTAGCACACATATTTTATATATTTTTATTCAGATGAGGCCATTGATAACTATAGCAATCATTCACACAGTAAAAGTGAGGAGAAACTACTGCGTACAAGGAGGTATCATATTACGGACTAGTTATCCGAGAAAAGATCATGCAGCCATTGGCCACTGAGAATTTTGTTTACTTTATTGTACTACAACACTATATGCTCGTTTCTCTTCCCCTCTATCTCCATCTTTCTCTCTCATATATATCCCCGACTTCTAGAATAAAAACATATTTAAGCATTCCCTTTCTGCGTGATAGTGTTCTGTGGCTAGCAACAATCACTTCGCAAAGATCACAATTATGGTGCAATAGCTGACGGAAGTAGCAGACAACACTCCTCGCTGGTTGTGTTAAAATGGCCAATACAATCTTTTTTCGCATTTCTCCGCTCGCTGTCAAGGATAAGGGGGTTCGCTTTAACCAGCAAAATATGGCTGCCGATGTCTGTTTACTGAGCAGTTGTGCCTGTCACCATCCCACTCTCTGACGTCACGGGCGACAATATCAGGCGGAAAGGGGCACACCGACAGACAGCAGAATCCCCAAATACTCGAACCCCGCCTAAATACAATGGAGCGTAAACACTGTCGCCATGTTAACTTAGGAAAGGTTGACATGGCGACAGTGTTTACGCTGTAGGTAAGGAAAAGCATGGCGTGTGGTATGAGCGGATCCTTACACGAGGTTTAAGGTGATGAGTGATGCAGTAACTTGCTCATTCTCAAGTGATGAGTAAACAGATGTTGGCATCTGCTCCAAAAGCATCAGTGGCTGCTCGAAACCAATATTTTGCCTGCTACAAAAAGTCAAATTCCACTTTTATCATTCTAATTTTGATATTAGCTACTGATTATTATTATTATTTAGGTTTTGTTTGGTTTGTAATTTTGATCACAATTTTAGTGCTATACTAATATTCCCAACTGGCGTCATCACTTTTGTGTCGGCATATAATGTTAACTTCTATTCTGCCCATATCCAAGCAATGGTCCAGATTCTGTTATGAACACCTATTTGGTTCCCGCAATGACTTCAACCGTACGACACACATTCTGACCTCGCGTACTCTGAATCGCTTTACAGTGTACCACTACGGACACTACGAGCTATGTTAGCCAACCCAGTGCTATATGCATGCCACGTGACTTCACACTCCACACTTTGCTCCGCCCAACCAAAAGTCATGTGATACAGTCCAAGCTACAGATTGCTTCCAGTGGCTTGATGCACTGTGGCAGTATGGGCACCTCCATTCTCCCAAAAAAGAGCACATAATGTGAGTCGTCCTCAGTAATGAGACAAAAATGCATCCATTTACCCAGTTCGTTTCCAACAATTCTGTCTATAATGTGGGGTATGAACATTAACAGGGTTCATATTAACGAGGCACTACTGTATACCAGTCTGAACAGTGTCTGAATCTCGATTCCCGTCTTCCCCCCGCAGGAGACCATCCTCCTCGAGCCCATGTTCGAAATCCCCGGCTCAGACGTGGTCAGCGTACACATCTCGCACGAGTGCGCAATGGGCAAGTGCGCGCCGCTCTACATCAAGGGCCGCCCCGGCGACCGCGAAATGTACGACGACGTCCCACCGCCCGATCAAGAGAGGGCCGTCAGCTCCTAGGGCGGCCCAACGTTGGATCCCCTCTGCGGTTTCCACATTTCTTCTTTTTTTCATTTTTTTTTTTTTTTTTTTAGACAAATTGACTTGTTGACGCATCCCCGGGACTCGGAGAAAACGCGCCTCGTCGACAGCACGCCGTTTGTCTTTTCAACTCTCGCAGATCGGCTCTTGGGGCCGGAGGACGGATGTTTTGGGCAACTGTTTTCGCGCGCGTGGCTGGAAATGGTTGGAAAATTTACGGGGCATTGTGGACCGCGTCTCGCGACCAGCTTCGTGTCGGGCCCGGCGCCACCTTCTGGGAATTCGTTGTCGAGTTCTAGCATCGCCGCCAGCTGCCGGGAACGCCCCTTGAATTCCCACCGGGCCCTTCTGTCGCCGCATTCGAAGGCCTGGCCAGATAAAGTACTTTTTATTTGCCTAAACCATCCGGCCTCTAGTTATGATTGGTGCCCGCACCACGTCTCCGACTAGCGTATTTACTGTGTCTGCAAGTTCTGCCCAACGGCGTCTTAGAAGTGTCGCGCCGCCGTCTGCTGCAATTGTGGCGACGACAAAGCTGTGGAGGTGGATGCAGCAGACGCCTGTTCTGCCGAAAGTCGCTTCGCAGCCAGGCAGTCAACTGAAACCAAAGCGGACACGAGACGGGTCGCCGCTGCCACAAGGACCCACTCTATCGTCTGCATATTCACGACCAAACGGCGGGAGTCTGGGTGCTAGACACACCGGTCAAAAACTCGTTCCACCCTTTGTAGTTGTAACGGACGGACTCGAGTTTCGGCTCGTGACGTCATGGTTCGAGGGTCGCAGGAGCCGGAAGCATCCAAACGCGCTTGGCGGAGTTTTGTGCGTCGTGGGAAAACTCGTTGCGATCTCTCTACTACGTGCAGGTTCGTCGAAACGTCTCGTCCACTTCGTGCGAACGCCTCGGCATCTAGGTAGTCCCTTCATCTTCTGGGATGCCCGCGTAACTTTCACCGCAGTCCTTTGTCTTGAAGACAATCGAAGAATCCCCACAACAACATATGGCAAGATTATTCGACTGGGATGTTTTTTGTGAGTTTGTGACCACCTGCAAAAAGCGAGCAGAGAGTAATTTAATGGTGTTTGCTCTTCGTTTTTTTTTTCTTATTTTTGTAAAGAAATTGGCCACCTCGAAGTCAGTCGTTTTTTCTTTGTTTTCTTGAACGCGCTTTGTTGCATTTTTTATGCTTCCTGTGGAGCAGTTCAAGTTTGGAGCGACATCAAAGGACAGTGAATTGTGTTCCATATTCTTCAGAGCTGTAGTGGGATGGCGAACTCTCTGTAAGAGAATTAATTGATTATTTAGTTGTTTGACGATCGTTGAACTTGAGCTCTTTGGTAGAAATGTTTGTGTCCAACGCAAACGGGGGATGGCAGTTGTCCGAGTGCGAAGAAAGCAAAAATAAGGGGTTTGTTTAGAAATTGCACAAGAGGATTTGGCAGAAAAACGAAATGGGAGAGAACCCAAAGGTAATTTTAGGGATAGTAAACATTAAAATGGCATAACTAAAAGGAGTCAGTTTTTTTACAGCTGAGCTGTTAAGGGCTAGTTTCCCGAGTACCATGTCCGCCAGCAAAGATATGTCCACACAAAACTCTGAACAGCTACCGCCATCTATGAGCGATGCCAGCAACCAGACAACCGGCTTGCCGGTTGTATGGTTGCTGCCGTCGCTCATAGATGGGTAGCGGCAACCTTTAAAGCCTTGCCACTTTGGCTTGCCGACTTGCGGCTGGCCATTACTTTATTACCACCATAGTACAGCTACGCTGGTCTTCCTTCTTCACCAGAGTAAAAAAGCTGAAAGTTTTTTTTTTTTTGTCTGTTTTTGATATGAAGAGGAAAGACTGGCGGTTCTATTTTGTCGGAATGGGTGATTTGAGGCCGACTCAAGGAGATGTTTTATTTCCGTTCATTTGCAGCAAAAGTTGCTCGAGAAATGAGTTACACTAAGTCCTTGTTTTAAAGACATGGCTTGTGCAGCCACAATGTAGCCTCATCCTTCTGTGCAAACAGTTGTTGGAATAAATTCAAACATTTTTAAGCAACAGACTCATCACATTACGTTGAACAGCATGCTTCCTTGACTCATTTTGTGCTTGGTTTGGACGGGAGAGTTTTACCAGTGGACATGCCACGTTACTTTGCACAGATGAGCGGTGTTTTACTTTGAAGGGAAAAGCTTTGTCCTCGACGTCGATAGAGCTACTATGTCAGTTCATGACGGTTTCCGGAGCCCAGGGAACCCCGGCACCGTAGCTTGGGATGGAATGCGACATTGCATTTGGCTACGGTTTGTTATGTAAAGTACTACACTTGTTACTGCTGTAAATTAAAACAATAAAAAATGTCATTTACATGAACACTACTCTACTTCGTCTGACTTCCTGAAGGCTTGCTTTGTGTGACACTGATCTTTGTTATGTGGTGCCACTACAAGCCTGCTGATTGCTTTGATTCGCGGGGCATCATGTTGCCTTATTGGGGAGGAGGAACGACCGCGACCAGTGTTGCCAACTCAAAAATTGAACACCCGCAGTCGGAATCCCGAAAACCGCTAAATCCAAAACACAGCGCAAAAAGATTAAACATTTTTTTTTGCTTTAATTCTTAACAAAGGTATAATAACAATATAGATTATATATCAATACCATCTGAAAGGAAGCTTTCCTTTTGTTGTGACTAGAACTTCGTCACGCCACGCCACAGTTCACCCAGGTGATCCGAAGCCAAAATTGCAGAGTGAGCGCATTCGAACATGGCAAGGGACCCTTCAGCAGTGCGTGACCTGGTCAGACCCGTTCAACTCGTCGAGTCGTCTGCTACCAGAGGAGAGAGGTGCAGCGGTCGAAACATGCTTCTCCGTTGCAGCGTGCGCGACGAAATCCACATTCTTCGCAGATAGTTCCGTTAGTTCCGTTTTGAAATAGCGGTATATGGCTCGTGAGCTATCACCAGGAACTTCCAGTAGCCGGTCTTTGGGGTCTTCTAGCCAGTCATTTCTAAACTTTTGAGCGTACTTCGCCGCGTCCATTTCACGAAACAGTGACAAAAACGTCAAAGGAAATTTGGACCATTCATGCTGTTCAAACGTGCGCGCACATAACAGGGAGGCATGTTCCGATATTCGACGCCTTAATGTTTTGATGACGTCACAGGCATTACTCTCACAAACCAGAACATTACTGAGAGTAAGCGAAGACTACTGTGGTTTATTATCCTTATTATTATGGATGTGAAAGGTGCATAGTAGACAGAAAATCGATATATTTCTATATCTCTAGGAAACCGCCAAGATTACATAAAACCGGCTAAAAATCCCGCCGCCCGCAAAACAATAATTTATCCCGCTAGACAGAACCATAAACCGCTAAGTTTAGCGGGAAAACCGCTAAATTGGCAACACTGACCGCGACGCCCCAAGCGGTTAACTTTAGAACTGCACGGATGGGGACAACAAATACAATGATTCAGCGCTCGGCCGACGTAACCGAACGCGGCGTCAGCGTTCGGCTGGAGTTCATGTTCTCCGGTGAGGGGGAAGAGGGGCTCTAGTTTCCACTCTGGCCTGCGTGAACAATGCAGCATGCAAGGTCCCAGCTCCGCACAAAAGCCGAAGTGGGTCAAGCTCGCATTCTCTGAGGATAGATCCGGCACTTAACGTCGCTTCGTCGATTGTTAGTATTTTTTACATTAAACTGTAACCTGCGCTCTATTGTAGAAGATGACATGGACATGCCCATAAGGCCTGTTGGCATGTGCGCAGGCCTTGTGTAAACACCGAGGGTGGGGACAACAAAGGGGTTAGAGTTCGATCTTCTGCCAAATGGCATGGAAGCCACGTGTAGACATCGCAGCAGCTGTACGTTTTCGGCAGAAGTGGTGCTTCCTGTCAGAAACTTGGTTTGTGGGTTATTTTTGGTAGGAAAGTCTAGGCAAGAAAAGACGGCAGTAGGAAGGAAAGGGGCCAAGCTTTTCTGCTCCTGTGGGCGGAAGATAAGCTACAATGGGCACAAAAGCAATGTCCCGGAAGTCAGTGTCCTAGCCAGGAATTCTTCTTCGGGGTAGAGGATGGGGGATGTCCATCACTTAGGTTGCGGAGGAGGGATGGGGGGGGGGGGGGGGGGGGGGGGGATTGGTGTGTATATTAGCGCGTATTCACTGGCGACCATAACTGTGTGCGCGACTTCCGAACGCGTGCTGGTGGCAAGCTTCCAGTTCTGCAGCGTGGGGACCGCTGATGCACGGCAGCGCACCGAAAAAATATACAGGTTCCCTTCTATCCCCCCTTCCTTTACACACGCACACAAAAGAAAGATTTTCTGCCCTAAATCCTAAACCTCTGCAATCATCGCTGTTCATTTTTTTTTTTTTTTTCAAAATAAATGGGGGTTACGTTGACTTCTGCCCAAGTTTAGTGCGATTACTGGATTCACACGCTTCAGGGCGGCGCCATCTTGTTTTGCTGGCGTGCGCTCAGGCGCGTAATAATCCGATTACGAAGCCTGGTTAAGGCGTCGTAATCGGATTATGGCCGCGCCCAAGCGCACCTCGGCCGAACAAGAAGGCGATGCCCTGAAGCCGGACTTGCAAACGTGCTCCTAACTCAGATTTCTAAAAAAAGTGCTTCAGCATCATTTTGATGGTTTTAGGCACTTAGTTGCACTAGCCTGTGCCAGTGCATGAAACCAGAGCAAAAAAGAAGAAAGACGTTTACAATTTTTTGTAATGCCGAATTAGAGCGCAGTTCTTGAGGAGGAGGAGGGGAGGGTATGCCCGCGTGACGTCTCGAGGGTGACGTCACTCGTGACATCACGACGGGGGATCTCGGCGAAGGACAAAGCTAGAACTGTATGTTTAGACCTGAAACAAACAAACAAAAAAAACGCATCTCCACGTGGTGAAGGATGTTGATTGGGGCGAAGCTCTGGTGGTGCTTGTCTGCGTAGACGGTGAGCCGCAGCATGCCGAGCCTTTCGTTCGTTTTCATTCATGTCACGCTGCGGTCAAATGCTCAAATGCGTATATAACCACGTTCCATACCACACATTCTTTTTCTGACATGGATGAAAACGAACGAAAGGCTCGGCATGCTGCGGCTCACCGTCTATGCAGACAAGCACCACCAGAGCTTCGCCCCAATCAACATCATTCACCACGTGAAAATGCGGGTTTTTTTTTTTTTTTTTGCTCTACACGAGCACGGGAGCACGTGCTCACGTGCTCGTGAGCACGAGCACCCGACGCCGGACATACGGACATGGCTAGCCCCTAAAGGGGTATTCACACGAGGGAGAAATCCCGGGGATTTCTCCACAGCACGCGCATCCCGCGACAAAAACGTCAGGCTTTGCGATGTTCAAAAGCCTCGCGTTTTCATTTCGTGATGCGCGCGTGCCGGAGAGAAATCCCCCTTAAGGGGTATTCACACGAGGGAGAAATCCCGGGGATTTCTCCACGGCACGCGCATCCCGCGACAAAAACGTCAGGCTTTGCGATGTTCAAAAGCCTCGCGTTTTCATTTCGTGATGCGCGCGTGCCGGGGAGAAATCCCCCTAAAGGGGTATTCACACGAGGGAGAAATCCCGGGGATTTCTCCACGGCACGCGCATCCCGCGACAAAAACGTCAGGCTTTGCGATGTTCAAAAGCCTCGCGTTTTCATTTCGTGATGCGCGCGTGCCGGAGAGAAATCCCCCTTAAGGGGTATTCACACGAGGGAGAAATCCCGGGGATTTCTCCACGGCACGCGCATCCCGCGACAAAAACGTCAGGCTTTGCGATGTTCAAAAGCCTCGCGTTTTCATTTCGTGATGCGCGCGTGCCGGGGAGAAATCCCCCTAAAGGGGTATTCACGCGAGGGAGAAATCCCGGGGATTTCTCCACGGCACGCGCATCCCGCGACAAAAACGTCAGGCTTTGCGATGTTCAAAAGCCTCGCGTTTTCATTTCGTGATGCGCGCGTGCCGGAGAGAAATCCCCCTTAAGGGGTATTCACACGAGGGAGAAATCCCGGGGATTTCTCCACGGCACGCGCATCCCGCGACAAAAACGTCAGGCTTTGCGATGTTCAAAAGCCTCGCGTTTTCATTTCGTGATGCGCGCGTGCCGGGGAGAAATACCCTTAAGGGGTATTCACACGAGGGAGAAATCCCGGGGATTTCTCCACGGCACGCGCATCCCGCGACAAAAACGTCAGGCTTTGCGATGTTCAAAAGCGTCGCGTTTTCATTTCGTGATGCGCGCGTGCCGGAGAGAAATCCCCCTTAAGGGGTATTCACACGAGGGAGAAATCCCGGGGATTTCTCCACGGCACGCGCATCCCGCGACAAAAACGTCAGGCTTTGCGATGTTCAAAAGCCTCGCGTTTTCATTTCGTGATGCGCGCGTGCCGGGGAGAAATCCCCCTAAAGGGGTATTCACACGAGGGAGAAATCCCGGGGATTTCTCCACGGCACGCGCATCCCGCGACAAAAACGTCAGGCTTTGCGATGTTCAAAAGCCTCGCGTTTTCATTTCGTGATGCGCGCGTGCCGGAGAGAAATCCCCCTTAAGGGGTATTCACACGAGGGAGAAATCCCGGGGATTTCTCCACGGCACGCGCATCCCGCGACAAAAACGTCAGGCTTTGCGATGTTCAAAAGCCTCGCGTTTTCATTTCGTGATGCGCGCGTGCCGGGGAGAAATCCCCCTAAAGGGGTATTCACACGAGGGAGAAATCCCGGGGATTTCTCCACGGCACGCGCATCCCGCGACAAAAACGTCAGGCTTTGCGATGTTCAAAAGCCTCGCGTTTTCATTTCGTGATGCGCGCGTGCCGGAGAGAAATCCCCCTTAAGGGGTATTCACACGAGGGAGAAATCCCGGGGATTTCTCCACGGCACGCGCATCCCGCGACAAAAACGTCAGGCTTTGCGATGTTCAAAAGCCTCGCGTTTTCATTTCGTGATGCGCGCGTGCCGGGGAGAAATCCCCCTTAAGGGGTATTCACACGAGGGAGAAATCCCGGGGATTTCTCCACGGCACGCGCATCCCGCGACAAAAACGTCAGGCTTTGCGATGTTCAAAAGCCTCGCGTTTTCATTTCGTGATGCGCGCGTGCCGGGGAGAAATCCCCCTAAAGGGGTATTCACACGAGGGAGAAATCCCGGGGATTTCTCCACGGCACGCGCATCCCGCGACAAAAACGTTAGGCTTTGCGATGTTCAAAAGCCTCGCGTTTTCATTTCGTGATGCGCGCGTGCCGGGGAGAAATCCCCCTTAAGGGGTATTCACACGAGGGAGAAATCCCGGGGATTTCTCCACGGCACGCGCATCCCGCGACAAAAACGTCAGGCTTTGCGATGTTCAAAAGCCTCGCGTTTTCATTTCGTGATGCGCGCGTGCCGGAGAGAAATCCCCCTTAAGGGGTATTCACACGAGGGAGAAATCCCGGGGATTTCTCCACGGCACGCGCATCCCGCGACAAAAACGTCAGGCTTTGCGATGTTCAAAAGCCTCGCGTTTTCATTTCGTGATGTGCGCGTGCCGGGGAGAAATCCCCCTAAAGGGGTATTCACACGAGGGAGAAATCCCGGGGATTTCTCCACGGCACGCGCATCCCGCGACAAAAACGTCAGGCTTTGCGATGTTCAAAAGCCTCGCGTTTTCATTTCGTGATGCGCGCGTGCCGGAGAGAAATCCCCCTTAAGGGGTATTCACACGAGGGAGAAATCCCGGGGATTTCTCCACGGCACGCGCATCCCGCGACAAAAACGTCAGGCTTTGCGATGTTCAAAAGCCTCGCGTTTTCATTTCGTGATGCGCGCGTGCCGGAGAGAAATACCCCTGAAGGGTTATTCACACGAGGGAGAAATCCCGGGGATTTCTCCACGGCACGCGCATCCCGCGACAAAAACGTCAGGCTTTGCGATGTTCAAAAGCCTCGCGTTTTCATTTCGTGATGCGCGCGTGCCGGAGAGAAATCCCCCTTAAGGGGTATTCACACGAGGGAGAAATCCCGGGGATTTCTCCACGGCACGCGCATCCCGCGACAAAAACGTCAGGCTTTGCGATGTTCAAAAGCCTCGCGTTTTCATTTCGTGATGCGCGCGTGCCGGGGAGAAATCCCCCTTAAGGGGTATTCACACGAGGGAGAAATCCCGGGGATTTCTCCACGGCACGCGCATACCGCGACAAAAACGTCAGGCTTTGCGATGTGCAAAAGCCTCGCGTTTTCATCTCGCGATGCGCGCGTGCCGGGGAGAAATCCCCGGCATTTCTCCCTCGTGTGAATACCCCTCTAAGGAGCTTCGCCCCTAAAATTAACACTGCGAGTTGCGATAATTGGTACTTATGCATAGTGGGAAATACGCCACAAACAAAAAAAAAAAAACGGGCAGAGGAAGAAGTACACAGGACGAGGCGTAACTTACAAGTGAACTTTATTGAAGGAAACATTTAAAAAGAATAAAACCGCACATGCGCAAAGATGATGGACTTTCATTGACCACCTGGCATGCCTGCCGTCACTCTTGAATTAGCGTAGCTTGACTGATAAAAGCCTGCTCCTTTATCGGATAGGGCAACAGAAGGAGCACTGATACACGCATTCGTGCCATCGGCCCTTATCATGAATGCCTCAAGTACCTCGCATTCCCGTTTTGTTTGGAATTTTCTCACAATCTTGGTTCTATTGAACTCTGCCTGCCACTCACACCTATCACAATGCGCAGCCAAGAGCAAAAGCAATGCTGTACTATTTTGCTTTGAATGCACTGCCAGTGGAGAAAGGTTCAGATTCCAGCAGGCCCAAGACGCTAGACCTTCACTTTGAATGTGACGTACAGTAGACACTCATTAATTCAAACTCCAGGAAGTCACAAATTTTGTGTGAATCATAAAAAGTTTGAATTACGTATCACAAGTTCATCTAAAAATGTGGCAAGATAAATTATGATCTGCTATATATGGATTTTTTTTTCTTTATTGTGATCTGCTATATATGGATGGCTACACATAAAGAATAGGTATTTGATGATTTCCTCTACACAATAACATTGGTGAAATTTATGACATGGTAAGTTTATTGATGCCTCAAAAATGTTGTTTATCGTGGACTGTTTAGACAGCACCATGACACCTCAAACCAAAATTAACTTTGTTTATCCAGCAAAAATGTGGTATGCCGCCACGTCACAGCCTCGGCGCAAGCTCCTATGGGGTGTTTTCAGATAACTTCGGCCGACCCTGTCCGGTGACCATTGTTGATTTTTACGTAAAAAAAGATATTTTGTAGACCCAATGCCCATCAGAACAAAACCGAAATCTGTGAACAAAAGGTAAGGGCGCAAACAAGCAGATGGTGGTTAAACATTTCGACAAAAACCCCGAGACTGGGACAAAAAGGGACGGACAAACACAAGGTCTCAAACACAGCTGAATTTTATTTGACAACGAAGGGTGCTTATATAGCCGTCAAATCCTACACAAATCAAGAGACGAAGGAAAGAGAGGGAGAAACCTTCACAAAACAAAAGAGACGAAAGACAAAAGAGGGAGAATTGGGAAACCCCGTGCCACAAGCACGGGTTTGTGTTTGTCCGTCCCTTTTTGTCCCAGTCTCGGGGTTTTTGTCGAAATGTTTAACCGAAATCTGTTTCGCGAAAAAAAGTCCTTGCGGAAAAAAGTTAGAAGCACGCTCTCAGCGCGAAGTGCTTTCCTGCGAATTGCGCGAAGTTGGTATTTCGGGCACCTCTCTCCCTCTCTCTCTCTCTCTCTCTCTCTCTCTCTCTCTCTCTCTCTCTCTCTCTCTCTCTCTCTCTCCCCCCCCCCCCAAAAAAAAAAAAAAAATACTGTTGTGGATACCGGTCTAGAAATACTTACAAACTGCGTATAAGGAGGATTGACTCAAAATGTTTATCATTACGTATCGACGCTGTTAATTTCTAAAAAAAAAAAACGCAAACATAGCACATTCCGCAAAAATGCTTCAATTTTTTTTCTCCGCATCTATAAATACCAGAACTGTGTTAAGAGTCGAAGAAATTGCGCGCGATCCGGAGCGATCGAGAGGCTCTCTCATGCCGCATGCTTCACAGGGCCTGTTTTCAATAGCCGGCATGTCTCTGTGTACGCCACGTATAGGAAGGCTGCTACGCTTAACACATGTTTATTTCAGCCTTTGCCTGGCGGTAACATGATATCGCATGGCGAAACCGGCTTGCGCGTCTCCTTACAGCATTGGAGCCGCCGCCGCGATGGACCGTGAAACGCGAAGAGAAGACAAACCAGGCACATAGCCAGAAATCTTCAATTTTGCTGGGACCTCCTCTCCCCCCTCCTACTCGTACAGAATTTTGTCATGGGCGCTCGGCGACAAATTCCTGGCTACGTGCCTGAGACAAACACTGAAGACAAAACTCTGAGGACACCTAAGCACTTGTGGATGCGAAAGCAGGAAGGTCATTCTTCCGCTCCCACTGTTCATCTGCGGTGGACGGCCACTTGTTGACATTTTCCATGGAATGCTGGACAGTGTGCTGAGTCCCCGTGCGTTTGGCTCAAGGCCTGCTGAACAATGCCTGCAGCCCCCCCCCCCCCCCCCCTCCCTCTTCCGTGTTCCCGTCGTTACTCAGCTCCGCCAAGCCACGTACCTGGCTAAGGGAAAGCACGTGGCTCTGTTTTTGTTACGGCTGATTACCCACCAAATCAGGGCACAACCTTCGCCCACGAAATTCCAGAAAATATTACGAGCTAAAGCAAAGTGTCAGTAAACCGCGGACGACGCGGCAGCTCCAAATAAATTTGGAGAGATAAAAAAAAAAAGCCGACGCCTGCAGTTTGCATAGCACAGTCAGGGAGATCTCTCTTCCCCTGCTTGGTCGTTTGCCTTCCCATACTGCACTCGCGAGTTGGCCATGCAGGGGAACGCGCAGCGCACTGGTTTTGTCCACCCAGCCAGCCACCTTCTTCGTTTTGCTTCTATTTTAAACAGTAACGTCCCCCCCCCCCCCCCACACACACACACACACAATTTTTTTTTTTTTTTTTTTCTTTGCAGCTGCGTTTTTTTGTTATTGTCGTTTTGCCAGTCTCAGCAACCACGAGGGTCGGGTAATCGCTTCCGTGGGGAGATGGTCTGCGCCAGAAAGAAGTCCTTGAACGTGGTACTGCCTCAAGTGTAGCAAGTTGAGGGAATAAAGTTTCCCAACTCCCGAGGCAAGAGGAGGACTTAACAGGCGACAAAGGTTGTCAAGGGAGAGATCGCACTGCAGTCTGTGTTGAAGCGCCGCTATCACGGTGGCCGTCGGAGACATCAAAGAATCGCGGCATTCTCGCCTGTATTTCTGTGTCTGGTTTTCGAAATACCATATAATAATAATAATAATATGTTTTATTTTCCGTCAAAAGTGTATGACGGAGGGAGACCGAGGAAAAAAGCTGCATGATGCAGCTTGACAAGTCCTCGGCCCCCCATCCTTACATTTGGCAGCAGTTCTTGCTGCTTTGGTTCTTGGCGAGCCAGTCTGCTATGTTCAGGCGAACACCCTATTATACAACCAAACTGTTTTACACCCTTTCCAAAGACGATCATAAAAACATAAAACATGTTGAAATACAAAAAGGGCAGCACCAGTGAAGGTTTACCACCGAAGGACGACTGCGTTCACCTGTGGTAAACTTCTTCAAAATTTTCAAGAATGCGTTGTTATAAAGTTTCACAGGAACGGAGCCGCGCCAAGAAATTTCACAGAAATGCGTCCACGATTAAGATACACCTTCGTTGAAAATGTGAGCTTTCTACGTGCAGGCGCTGGATTTTCCAGTGCATTTTACATCGACACCGTAGATCGATGCCACCGTAGCATATACTGTTGGATCCGACTGTGTCAACATCTCATTGCTTCGTGACAGAAACTTTGGATGAATGCACGGACACACGGTATAGGTAGTGATAATAAACCTTGTATAAACAGTAAAATCTTGGCAATAGTTGTCCCTTTCAATTTTAATTTCACCAACCCCCCCGCCTCCTTTATTTTGACCGCTAGCCCCTCCTCCTCCTCCTCCTCCTCCTCCTCCTCCTCCTCCCCCCCCCCCCCTGAAATACACTTCCGGGGTCGCTGATTTGACCACACTCTGAGTGTCTCTTGGTTCTTCCTTGCTTTTTGGATCAAGTGGCGAGTTGATGAAGGAACAGTGATGGAAGTGCTGCGCCATTTGCGCCAAATTCCGCCAGGAACGAGTCTGCTAAATCTCGTGCCAAAGCGTCATTTTCGCTCAAAATTGCGCCATAACTGCGCCAGGATGGGCTTAAAACAAAATGTAAAAATACTTTAATATCCGTCGGTCCTAATATTTAGAAAAGTAGAAGGAAACAAAATGGTACGAATATATTTCACGGCGTCTCTACTCGCCATATAATTCGTTTCATCTTAGGTATGAGCACAATCGAAAGCTCGCATGCATCCAACCTCGAACACGCATAGTAAAAGCGCGAGTCACGGGGCATTCACTAAACCCGATTGGTTTAGCCGATGAAAAAAACACGTACAGGGAGATGAATGCCACGATGTCGTGCTTTCATGCTGTTTGATTGGTTCCATTGGCTCGTAGAGTCGGCTGTAGTGTCGACTTCGGGTGAAACGAAGTATAGGCATTGTTCGTCAATCACTCTGGTTGGTTGATGCGCTGGCCAGTTGATCGTCGACATCGTCTAAATTACCAGACGATGTCCGCGAGGTCAGGAACTGAAAGTCTCGAGAAAGCTTTGCAAAATAGTAGGATGGTGGTATACTGTGATAAGACAGAACTAGAATCTTGTGCTCCTGGTGAAATCACTCGATTATCATGTTTGCCACACGCCTTCGTGCCGTGACTGTAGAGTACCGTGGCACTTGTGCCGCTCCTGTCAACCTTCACTACATCTCACCACACATGAGCGTGCATGCGTCGGGCTTCACCCCTTTGCACCGGAGTGCTAGGAGCAGCGGCTGACGTGTTGGAGGGTTAGCTCAATGAGTAAATAGGCACGGAATTCATTCTCAGGATTATTCCAGATTGACCTTCTTTGTCTTCATTGCAAATTAATCTCTGATAATAATTAGAAAAAGAAAACAGCCGAAAAAAAAATATATAAAAAAAAACTACAAAAACACGGGTCTCTATTTTTGAATTAATACGGTAGTTCTTGTGCAGCTGTCGAATGAACGAGCAGCCAACTTTGATTTAACTCTAGTTCCAATACCGCTGAAGAGCAGTGTCACATTTAAAGCACACGTGTAAGCTTTCATAATATTTGTCAGTGGTCGTTTTTGTAGTTTATGATATTAAAGTTTTGAGTGGGAGGGGGGAGGCGGTCCCAGCAAAATAGACTGTATGAGTGGGAGGGGGGAAAGGAGGTCCAAGCAAAATAGAAGATTTTTTTTTTGGGGGGGGCGAGCCCCATGCCCCCCCCCCCCCCCCCCCCTTGCTATGTGCCTGGTTTGTCTTCTCTTTGCGTTTCACGGTCCATCGCGGCGGCGTCTCCAATGCTGTGGGGAGCCGCGCAAGCCGGTTTCGCCATGCCATATCATGTTACCGCCAGGCCAAAGCTGAGATAAACATGTGTTAAGCGTGACAGCCTACACGACGGCTGTTGAAAACAGGCCCTGTGAAGCATGCGACGTGAGAGTGCCTCTCGATCGCTCCGGACCGCGCGCATTTTCTGCTACAAAAACGCACGGATAATTCTCACTTCAAAACCAGCGTCCGCCTCTGCGCCGTTCATTTGTTTCTTTCTGAGCACCCTCGAGCATTTTTACACTATATCTACACGGTAATGCGGTAGCCTCAATTTGGTCATATATCCAGCTTTATAACTTCAAATGCATAAGAATAATGGAACTTGTTTGCTATTACCT
>NW_024609837.1:30246307-30368588 GCF_016920785.2 Ixodes scapularis
TGTGACGTGGAAAGGGCTCGTTAGACCGCAAAACTTTGCGTGAAATACACGGTATGGCGCAATACATGGTCAAAGTCAGCGAGTAACGTGAGGAAACTGTAGGAGAATAGAGGTATTCTTCTATAGTTTCGTCACGTTTCTCGCTGAATTTAACCATGTATAATGCTTACCAACTAGCCCAGCTCACCACGCTACTACTGGTATGGCGTATACGACGATACACTTGCGTAATCGGCGCAGTATGGACGCTAAAACCTGATTGACATGGTGCGATTCTGCTTCTCGCAATTTGCGGTTGCGGCGTAGCTGGTGCGCCGAAAGTATCTTGAACGAAAGCTGAGACGCCTCTGAACGCCGCAACTCAAAGCCGCAAACACAATCACACCATCAAATCAGGCATAACAAGTCGGTGATCATGAGTGGTTAGACTGGTCAACAGCATTGTAAAATGAAAAAATCTGTACTGGTTACATCAAGCTTATTTTTCCCGGAATTCTTTTAAATTTACGAGTATTTTCAGGCCTATAATTACTACGTATCTCAATTACCGTGTAAATGGCACGTGGACATTCAGTAGAGGCCGTTAACGTTCGAACGTGAAGACACAAAAAAAAAATCACGTGTTCGGCGGCGCAGAAAAACATAATAAAGACTGGTCGTTTTGTTAAAAAAAAAAGTAAAGATAGATAAAAATTGTAAGGAGTGAAGGAGGAATGAGTATATGGCAGAGGCATAAAAGTTACGCTGTGGCTAGCGTTGCGTCCGGAAGGAGCACTGAAACGCGTATACCCAACCCCCCCCCCCCCCCTTCCCGCCCTCCTCCCTCTCCCCCGTGAACCTAGGGAAGGCGGAGATTTGGACGTAACTTGGGTTACGTCGGACGTAACGCTAGATACTTCGTAAAAGTTATTATTCAAGAAATCGCTGCGCTCCATACAGTCGGGTGGTTTGGACGAAGTTCAGAGATATCCTTTCAAATACATTCCTCTGAACATGAGCACCAGAACGAAATATAAATTATGCTGTACTTAGAGTCTTTGGGTGCAGACTAAGTACAAGGTTGAAGAAATAAACTAAACATGCACTGATTGTCTAAACATATCATGAAAACATCCAACGCATCGCAAATATTGCAGTGCCCTTTTCCGTGAAGTTGCTCTTTTCCACAAATATTCACTCTATAATTACACTGGTTTCGTCCACTTTTCCTTTAAATTTTAGCGCTGTTTAAGTTTTTTTTTTTTTTCACTGTCTTCAATCAACTTGCTTAAGTTATTACTAGTGACCATCCTTGCTAAAAAGAGGGCGCGTGTTTAGTTATTTTTTTATGTCTTAGTTGAGTTAAATGCGAAAGATGTGTTCAGTTGTCGTTTTAATTGAAAGCAAGACTATATGTCACGCTTCAAGTAATGTTTGGTTTGTTGTTTTTTTGTGTTTTCTTTTTATATAGATAAGCAAAGTGTCAGATTCCAAACTTCAATATCAGGCCACTTGCAAAGTAACGTGTTGCAACGGAACAGGTGAAACAGAACAAGGCTACATGACAAATTCAGCTGATGGAGCACAGTGCGAAACAGGAGAGGTAATGGTATATACGCCAACCCTATACAAACGTGTGCCCTTTATTTTTTTTTTTTTTTTATAACATCTTTTTGACGTTTGATTTTGTGAAGCTTCATCTCTATTGCATGTCATTATAAAAACTCTCTGCACCTGGCAGACAACACTTAAAGAAACAAAAATCTGCGTTTATCACGTATTTTATAACCCACCTGCGTGCACAATAACCATTTTTTAAAGATAAGTCAAATACAATCAAAACGCTAGGTAATATATACACCTCGATAGTGGGCTCATTTGCGTCTTCTGCGCATGAAAAAAGAAGTAGCGATGACGTCAGAACGCCGAGCCCTGATTGGCTGATCGAGACCCCCTACCTGAGCGTCGTCTGCTCCTTTGCAACGTCGTCTGCTCGCAACACCGTCTGCGTCTGTCTTACCTTTCCTGCGACTTTCGGAAGTGCAGGTCTTTACGAGCGAGCTCGACTTCGCCTTTCAGAGAGGGCAGACGAAATAACTCGAGCGGTACGTTGTTTTTGTCTAACAACTAGCAGACGCGCATCAAGGAGGGAAGTCAAAGGACTCACTGGCGAGGTGTCCCGGTGCGCCGAGGTTTGTTTGCTAAGAACCGAGAGTGAGCGTGTTAGTGTCCGCAATTTCCCTTCCAAATCCTCCTTTCATGTGCGGCGAGACCCCTCATTCTTTAACGGCGTCGGCGGGTTGGCGCAGTTAACGTAGTCTGCTTTACGTCCGCTAGTCAAAGCGATGGCTGCTTTACCTTTCCCGCGTCTGTCGGAGATTCACCGCTTTTTCACCGGCGAGAGTCACCGTTGTCTCGGGAAACAGGGAGATAACAAGAGGAAGAAATTGACCTCCTAATCTAAAACTGAGGACAGCGATCAAAGTATAATACGGGAAGAGTTCACAAGGGTCGCGCGGGCATATTCCATTCAGCACACCAACCGGTCGTGGGCAGACGGTCGCCGAGTCGCGGAGTGCCTGCTAGGCCTAACTGCCGTGCTCGCTTGGTCGCGTTCGGTGAAATCGTAGTCGTTGGAGCTTTTCCCGGGTGTTTGTGGATGCAGCGTTCTTGTTCGTCGTGGTCTGTTTCAAGTACTTTTTTTCTTGCTGCTTGAAGTCGGGACGCGTGAGAAGCGCACGTAGAAAGATAAACGTCCGTGGGTCGTCGCTGTCGGCCATGCTGATTTGATCGTAAGAAGTGCGTAAGACAGCTTCGGAGCTGTCGTAGGATTTCGTCGTAACCTGCGCAAAACTTACAAAATTTTCGTTTCGTGAATACGAATTTGTTCTTAAGTTATGTCTTCCGTACATTTTCGGCGTAACATCGTTTCGTGAATCTGGCCTCTGCGCTTTCGAAAGTCGCAAAAAGACACGACAGACGCAGACGACGTTGCGAGCAGACGACGTTGCAAAGGAGCAGACGACGCTCAGATAGGGGGGTCGCGACCAGCCACTCAGGGCTCGGCGTTCTGACGTCACCGCTACCCCCTGCGCAAGAAGCAGACGAACTTGCCCTCCGCATTGGTATTATGCCTCGTTATATTGCTGTTATTGGGGTTTTTTCTTTGTGTATATTAATGTTCATGTGCTGTGCACCCTTTTCCGAACTCAAGTGAATCTGCAGTATTAATAAATAAATTTAGAAAAGTCAGTGTTTCACACATTATGTGACCCATTAGATATTGAACAATATCACGTTAACGCACGAACCATTGCGAAAGCTTCAGGAAATAAAACAGCCACATTGCGACGTACCGTAACACTGGCATCAAATTTTGTATAGCACCTTTCATAAATAGTTTCCACTTGACTTCGAAAATTCAACTTTTAAAATCCTTATGAATTTAGTCACTTCATAAGACAGCTTATTTTTCTTGAGCGTAAGTTTAGCGTCAATTGCCAAATGAGAAATACCCAGAAGAAATCCAGTATAGTATCTTACTTTAACAATATTTTACGAATATTTTTTCCAAATAGTTTTGTATAACATTTTGATATATGCGAGCCGTTTAGAAGTGTTCCATGAAAGAAAGGGAAAACTCTAACCAAAAAATTGAAATGAAGCCCGACGTTTCAAGGCCAGTTCGGCCTAGGGTGCCTCAATGTCCTTCTGTTTAGGGTGATGCCACCCTTTGTAGTACCCGATGCCGACAGCACGCTCTCACGGGGAAAATACAAAGAAATCGACGAAAACAAAATGTCGCCGTAGCACAGTCAGCGCCACGAGCGCGTGCAGGGACACGTTCTTTCACGCGCTTCTGAACAAAAAATAAAAATAAAAGTGTGAGACAAAATGGCCAGATGTCTCCACCCTAAGCAAAGCGCACATGAAGGCACCCTAGTTCGGCCCCTTGATCACGGGTGACTGTTTTGGTCCTTGTCGTCGTCTTGCAAATTGCCCGGTGTCTTTGGTTTCTTTAAAACGGCCGTTGTATCTGCACGCGCTTTTTGGTTCGTAGCGCCTCGCGTGACGCACCGCAAACCGGACACGTAGGCGCTTGGCAGTGTCCCGGCTGACCGGTTGACGTTATTTTTGGTGTTCTGGATGTACCAGGACTCTAATAAAAGGCGTCTTCGCCAGTTTCTTTCTGTGCCAAGAATAGATCAGTTGTTGAATTCAATCGTGTGACCCTCTTTTTGGACGTGTTCTGTCAGCGCACTGCGCTGCACGTTATTCTTTTTAACGTCATGTTAGGGAGTTTTCGTAAACCGCGCTGCCCCTTCCGCTAAGCGTTCCGCAACGAAGAAGTTGCTACTGCGCCTGCGCGCCGATGGCCTTCACTGTGGAGTTCCCGCTATCGTAGCGGGTTGCGGAGGGCCTTGCGGGACGGCGAAAACGATCTACGAAAACTTCCTATTGATGCTGGCGTAGACGTTCCGGGAAGTTTTTAGTTTCCCCAACGTAGGAGGCGGCGCAGTCACCACACGGGATCCTGTAGATGAGTCCCTGAGCTTTTTCTTTAGGGGACGATCCTTTTGGAAGCGAGAAGAGGCGTCCAATGGTGGACACCGGTTTACGTGTCACACTGACGCCGTATTTACGCAAAACCCGCGCGAGAGTCTCGTTTGGGCTCTTGATGTACGGGACGCATACGCGGTTGGGTGGAGGAGGGACGTCCTCTGTTTCATTCCGTCTAAGTTTTTTGTACACGTTGTTCAAAAACCTGGGAGGATAGCCATTCTCTTTTAGGTCGTGTTTGATCGTTGTAACCTCTTTCTTAAGAGCCTCTTCAGTGGAGCAGAGAGTA
Source organism: Ixodes scapularis (assembly GCF_016920785.2). Lineage (NCBI taxonomy): Eukaryota > Metazoa > Arthropoda > Arachnida > Ixodida > Ixodidae > Ixodes > Ixodes scapularis. The sequence goes on from NW_024609837.1 coordinate 30,251,136, forward strand.
ATTGCTCGCCTGTAGAGTGCGGAAGCCACAGAAGATTTGTGCGTTGCAGAGTGGTAGGAAGAGAAGTTCAGGTATCGGCCGGTGTGTGTCGGTTTCCTGTAAACTTCGAATGTCAAACGGTTGGACTTTCTTTTCGTGAGCACGTCCAAGAATGGAAGAGTACCGTCCAAGAATGGAAGAGTATCGCCGGTTCGATGGAGTTTAAGTGATGGTGTTCTTACGGTATGTCGACGATTGTTTATGTGTGGTCAAAACCAGTGAAATCAACAACCTTCACCATCACTTAAACTCCAAATAACGCCAAGCCCCTACGTGTCCGGTTTGCGGCGCGTCACGCGAGGCGCTACGAACCAAAAAGCGCGTGCAGATACAACGGCCGTTTTAAAGAATCCAAAGACACCGGGCAATTTGCAAGACGACGACAAGGACCAAAACAGTCACCCGTGATCAAGGGGCCGAACTGGCCTTGAAACGTCGCGCTCCATATCAATTTTTTGGTTAGAGTTTTTCCTTTCTTTCATTGTCATTCCTAACCAGGTGGATGTCCACCGAAAGGTTTACGCTGAAGTGTTTCATTTATGAGTATGTCGTGCCTCTTTTCGAAGAACTGTTTTATACTTCTGTGCATTATCTTCTAAATAATTTTCTCATTCATTAAACCACAATCTTTATTCCTTTTCACTGCGTATAGATATGTCTCTCTGGGAACTGCATACATGATCCTAGAAGTAAGACACCCAAGAATTAAAAGAATAAAAACCAATAAATTGTGTTTTATAAAACCGACTCCAAGATATTTGATTTCGCAGCATATTTCACTTGTCTTCTGAACACTGACTAAACCTTAAGGATTAAAGATTCTAAGTAGCTTGAGAACGACGGGAAGGGGTAGTCAATGTCACTTCCTTATCATTTGACAGCCTAGAATACTGCAGCGTATTGCCCATGTAAGAACAGATAATAATCAAATTAGAATTGATTAATCCAGTAAAACGTTAATGAGGAGTTGCTGACTAAATATATTTTAACGATGAGGTTTGAACCGTGTTATTATTATTTTTGTTTGTCTTCACCACTCCTATTATGCTTAGCTTAGGTCTTGCAATTGCTTACGGAAAAAAACTTCGTGAGTAAAATTAGGCACTTCATACAAAAGTACGATTCTCCTACTCGGAAACAAATTCACACAGACTTGAACCTATAGAAACGACGCCTGAGCCGATAGGGGTTTTTCACATGACATCAGTTTACCATTCTATGGTTATCTCTGACTTTATATTTTACAAAATTGACGGGTTTAATTGAGGGAACTCTCTTCAGGCGTGTTCAGAGGTCAATATCCACCCTTTTAAAGCTACTCAAATTCACGTAGAAAGTTTTAAGGCAGTAGAATGTAAACGACTCGCAGCGCTAACTCTACAGAATTTCCTGTTCCTTGCCGCGTTTTATAAAAGAACTACGCGACAGCCGCAATGCCCCCGCACGAAGGTGCCAGGAACGCGTGTCCCACTGGTGTGTTTAGCCTCTTATTCCGCCCATGCATAGAAATTGGTCCCAAGAAGGCAACAAATGGCATCATAAAAGCAGGAGTTCTGGGAGGGAAAAAGGCTCGAGGTACACCTAAGCACTTCTTATGAGTTGTGAATGCGAAAGTATGAATCTCGTTTTTTCCACTTCCTTAGTTCGTGTGCGGCGTACTAGCGTGGACGTCCAAGTTTCGCGACTGCCAAGCTTGCGGTCGAAGGCCGAGCGCGCGCTCTCGTGAAGTGGCCGCGCCGCGCTGAGGTCGGCTGTGCAACCGCTCCGGAGTCTGCCCGAGCGGGCTCTGGGAGGTCCCGCAGCCAGCCGCTTCCTCTTACCGGCGCCCTGCGGCGCGGGCCAACAGCGACATGGGGTGGCGCTCCTTGAAACGGACGCGAGTCGGCCAATGGGAGCGTCGTTCCTTGAAACCATCATACGCGCCAGCCAATGGGAGCGTATTCGTCAGATGTCGGCTTCACTTCGCTTCTTTTCGAAGAGGTGAAATTAGCTACCGCTTTCCGTGGCATTTTGCGCGGCTTCGAAGCTGGGAGCCTTCAGATCGCGGCTTCACTTCGTTCCATTGGAAGAGGAAAATTTAGCTGCCACTTGGCGCGGCTTCAACGCTACGATTGGATTCGTCTTCTTCTAATTGCTGAGGGCAGACGTGTTTTCTTAGCGCTCCGCCGAAAGCGATTTCTGTATCCTGTTTGGGGGGTGCTAGCCCCCCGGACACAACTCCAATCAACGAGGACAATGCCATGGACCACCAATTGACCCCCCGTCCAGCGATTTTGAACCCCACGGGGTCAATTTCGGCGAATTAGGAAATTAAGAACATGGATACCGTGGTAAGCCTAACCTCTGGCACCGGCGGTCCTCAGACCTCAACAGATGTGACGCAGCTGCCCACGCCAAGAGACCTCCCGTCCAGCTGCCCACACCAAGGGACCCCCCGTCCAGCGATTTTGAACCCCACGGGGTCAATTTTGGCGAATTTGGAAATTGAGAACATGGATACCGTGGTAAGCCTAACCTCTGGCACCGGCGGTCCTCAGACCTCAACAGATCTGACGCAGCTGCCCACGCCCAACGTCACGACCATCGATATCCAACTTGACACCGGACTTCTCATGCATTTGGGAATTGCCAAGGAAGACATCGGAAAGTTGATAACTGGACTTCTAGTCAATTACGCTCAAGGGACATTGAACCTAACCAGAAGCTCAAGTCCGCAGGGCGCCGCGAATGAGCAGGTGAGCTCTTGTTTTTTACACGAGTTTCCGACGCTGGAAGAATCTCAAAATTTGGAAAAGCCCTTTGCTAAGGGAAGCAAAGTTCAACCTGACGGCACTGGTACTGTCATGATGGGAGGGAATGCCGGAGACGACATCGAGTACTTGGTCGCGAATAAGCGCAGGAGGAAACGTCCGAAGTGGACCAATGTAGAATCGGACGACATAACAGCTGCGGAAAACACGCAGGAAACTCAGGCGTCCGTGCAAACCGTCGTTCTCAAGCCCATCTGCAAAGAGAACGTTAAGAACTTTACAGCGAGGGAAATTAGGCGAGCCGTAGCAGAGGCGGGAATCGCAGAATCCGAAGACTACAAGATTCAAATTCAGCCCAGAGCTAATACTATCGCGCTCACCACCAGGGACGAAAAGATAACAGAAAAACTACTCCAGGTGACGGAAGTGAAGAAAGACAAAGATTCATACGCCCTGAAACCCTACAAGGCAATGGGACACAATCAAGTGCGCGGGGTTATCTACCTGCATGGAGACAACAGCGCTGAAACCCCAGAAACACTCATTCCAGATCTGGTATGTCGAACCGCGAAGATCGTCTTCGCAAGACTTATGGGCAAAACTAGCAACGCGGTCGTCATCACGTTCGAGGGCACTAGGCTACCAAAGAACGTAATGTTCAGCAGAGAGATCTTCACTGTGAGGCCGTACCGTCCTCGGCCCGTCGTATGTTACAATTGTCATGGAATCGGTCACAAGAGCGATGTATGCCCCATCAAAGAAAGCAGATGCGGCCATTGCGGCTACACACACGAGGAAGATATGGAACAATGCAACAGGGAACCCAAGTGCCGAAACTGCGAGGGGCATCATGTCGCCACTAGTAATGCGTGCCCGAAAAGGAAGATACCCGAGAAAACGAAACTCCGAAAGCAGCCACCAAAACACCAACCAAGAGAAAGCTATGCCGCGGCAGCCATGGACAATCGAAGACCACCTGCAGAACAGCCCAGGGTCGAAGCCAAGCAAGGATCAACGCAAGGAATGATTCACGAAGAGCAGGGCAAGTGTCTGGCCTGGATGCCCGAATGGGCCCAACCGAGAGCAACTCTGGTGCCGGCAACGCGACCGCTCAAATCACCCTTCGACGCAGAAACTGAGCACAACAAACTTCGAGAGGAGATGTCACTTGGCTTCAAGATGATCTTCCAGACACTAGGCGAAATCAAGAAAGAGATAGCAGAACTGAGACATGCACGACGTTAGAAGAATGACGACCGGACGAACAAAGACGGATGTGACCCGCATCGTACAATGGAACTGCAGCACGTTTACGGCAAGAAGTGCGGAACTTAAACTGCGCTTCGAACGACAAGCGCCGCCAGAATTTCTATTACTTCAAGAAACGAGAAGCCCGAACATGACCCTACCCTGCTATAACTTTTACTTAACGCCTATCATCGAGACCGTCCCAAGCCCCTGGGAGAGGAACCCGGTGACTCGGAAGGGATGGGCGGCTATCGGAGTTCTTCGGCATCTACCACAGGCGCAGCTTGACACCTCCGTGCTATGTTCTAGCGAAAGGGAGGTCGTCGCAGCGAAAGTCAGACATGGCGGGCTCAAGATGGTACTCGCTTCTATATACATCAGACCCAGAGCCAAACCAAAGGACGGAGAGACAGCAAGCTGGATCCGCGGCCTAGTTGAATTAGCCGACGGAGACCCACTGATTGTGGCCGGGGACTTCAATGCCCCACACAAAAAATGGGGGTACGCAACAAATACGAAAAAGGGCAGGGAACTGCTGGAAGCTATGAGAAGGGAAGGCTTGGAGCTTCAAAATGAAACTGGAGTGAAGACGAGGCTTGCTAAGCAGCAGAGACAGAAGGATACCACACCGGATCTCACGTGGACCATGGGGGACCTGACCCTCGAGTGGAAGCCATGGAGGGACACGTTGGGCAGCGACCACTACCCCATCGAGTTGAAGGTACCACACTGCGCAGGGAGGAAAGGCCGAGAGATGAGACCTATCATCAAGTGGGATCGCTTCAGAGAGATTGTGACCCAAAATATTGGGAACGACAGGGACATCGAGGTCTGCATACAAGAGGCGCTCACGGGGTCGAAGACGCAAATCTCGGTGAAACGTGGGAGCCCCACGCCAGACACACATCTGTTAAATCTTTGGGCTAGCCGGCTTCAAGCCCTACAGAAATACAAAAAAAGTTAGAACGACACCGCAAAAAATTAAACTCAATATAGCCACAGCCAAAGCCACCAGGTATTCCAAGGAGCTCGGCAGGACGAGATGGAGGGCGCACTGCGGATCCTTCAATGAGAAGACCGGCCTAGGGAAAGCCTGGAGGACCTACAGAGGCATGGACGGTAAAAGGCGAAAGGCAAGGAATGCGGCACAAAACTTAGCCCTCCGACTAAACATAACCGAAGAAGAAATGGCAGTCAGGGCAGGCGAACTTTTTTTTCCACAAGTTAGCGCAGCACCGCCGAGGACTAGCAAAACATCCGAAAGTACCCACATTCTTGAGGCACCAGAAGAACCTGGGATGGAGGACCAGCTTAACATGGGAGAACTGTTGGAAGCCTTATACACGGCCAACACAGGCAGCGCACCGGGTCCCGACGGCATTACGTACCAAGCCCTATAGAATCTTCCCGAAGAAGCCAAAGAAAAACTTCTGAATAGGTATAACGAAGTTTGGAACTCCGGAGTGCTGCCGAGACAATGGAAACTCTCGTGGGTAACGCCCATCCCCAAACCAGGCAAGCTCCAAGACAGGATAGAGAATCTAAGACCTGTCTCACTTACATCGAACATTTGCAAAACAATGGAAAAAATTGTTCTCCGAAGACTACAATGGTACTTGGAAACTCACAACAGGCTCGATCCCAGACAAACGGGTTTCAGGGAGGCGATGGGAACCCAGGACAGCCTCAAGCTCCTCTACGAGGACGTCATGGCCAACAAAAATCAGCAAGACCCACGCCTCGTTGTCGCCCTGGACATTAAGAAGGCCTTCGATGCTGTCCCACACTGGGCAGTCATAAAAGGAGCTAGGAGGTGCGGAATCCAAGAAAAATGCCTGGCCTTCATACAAGACTTTCTGCGGGGCAGAAGGTTCAAAGTGAAGATTGGTAACACTAAAGGACCCGACACCCCGAACTGCAGGGGTGTACCACAAGGAGCAGTGATCTCACCGACACTCTTCAATATGGTGATGGCAGAGTTGCCTACCAGGCTTCGGAATATCGATGGTCTGGGCTTTACCATATATGCAGACGATGTCACGCTCTGGACACGCGGAGGCTCCTTGGGAGACCAAGAACAGACGATGCAAGAAGGTATAGATGAGGTCGCTCGATATCTCTCTGAAGTTGGGATGGAGCCATCACCGGATAAAACACAGCACATGGTTGTGGTCAGACCAAGGGACCATAGGAAAGGAATAGCCGACCTGATACGACTAGAGATCAATGGACAGGAAATAAGTAGACGCCCACACATCAAGATACTGGGAGTCACCTTCGAGGAGACGGCGCGCACCACGAGGTGGATACCCGAGCTACAGAAGTGGTGGGCACAAGGTCTCAAGCTCATCCGAAAGATCACGAGTAAGTCCTGGGGCGCTGACGAGAAAACTCTCAGGATCTTAACGGAGGCAGTACTCACACCCAAAGCATTGTACAGCTGCAACTGGCTCAATCTGACCAGACAACACTGGAAGCAACTTGAAAGGTTGAACTACCAATTGATGAGGGCAGTCACAGGCCTTCCAAAATACACAGCTATAGAAGACCTGAGGAAAGAAGCCCAGATGAACACTATCGAAGAGCGTGCCGAGGTTCAGAACATTGCCCAATTTCAACGGCTCGAGAGAACAGAGCACGGACGCAAGCTCCTAGCAATTCTAGGATACGACATGCGAGACAGGCCCCCGCTAGAGGAACCGCAGCCTCCATGGCAAGATAACACCATCACCGACCACAAACCCATGCCGAAGACTCTTAACCAAGGGAAGCGGGCTCGAGCGGCCAGACTACACGCAAGCTGGTGCGAAACGCACGCGACAGAAGATGAGTTACGGTACACGGACGCCGCCAAAGACAGAGGACGCCACGACTACGTCGTGGTACGATCCACGAAGAAATGAAGAGAGCACCGAAATACTTTCCGAAGGGACTTCTATCAGAGAGGCAGAACTGAGGGCTATCTTGGCGGCGGTGAAAGACGTGCTCAAGAAACAGACCCAAAAAGGCAAGGCACGGATTTTTACGGACTCACAAGAATCAATACGTGCGTGCCGATGCAGCAGAACAAAGAGTCGCACGGTAAAGCAAATAAAGAAAGTGGCAGTGGAGCTCCGCACAAGGGGCACCATACTTACAATCGAGTGGCTACCCGGACACAGTGGCATACCCGGGAACGAGAGGGCACACCGAGCCGCAGCGGAGACAGCCTGTAGCACTCACTCCGCACCAGGCTCAACCTCTCGGGAGAAGATGAAGGCGGAAGCAATGGACCCGGAGGAACGGGCCGAACTTGCCAAACTGGAGAGAAAGGCCTACCTTCGCAGCCAGCTTCCGCCGACAGACAGCAACATACTGGTAGGATACAGTCGGTGGGAAACCGTCAGGATTCGAAGAATAAGAACGAATACTGCACTTACACCATCCAAACTAGTATTTTTTGGACTGAAAGAAGATATGGACCCAACCTGCACGAGCTGCTCGGAAGGAGCCGAGGCAACATTGCAGCATCTGCTCTGGGCCTGTAAGGGCCTCGAGCATCATAGAAATGATGCTCTGGACAAGATCCAGAGCGTAGACAAGCCTACGACGCTCGAGGAGTGGACCAATCCAACGGGCACTCCTCAGCACAGGAAAGCCATCCTCGACTCCTTGATACAGTATATCAGGGAGTCGGGTGTACATAGCCTCATCTAAGACGTCACTACCATCATCATGAAACCTCCCTCACCCCCTCACCCTTCACAACCCTTCCCCTCCCGTCTCAGGAGCACAACTCCATAGCGGGTGAACCCCTCATCAAATAAAAACATGTCTCTCTCTCTCTCTCAACGCTACGATTTACCATAGATTTGCTTGAAGGTGGTATCACGCTACGATTTACCATAGATCTGCTTGAAGGTGGTAGAATCATTGCAACGATTTACCATAGATCTGCTTGAAGGTGGTATATAATCAACGATACGATTTACCGTAGATTTGCATGAAGGATGCATCACGCTACGATTTACCATAGATTTGCTTGAAGGTGGTAGAATCATTGCATCAAAAGTTCAAAGAACAAACTTACCCGAGAAAGAAAAAAAAATTAAAAATATAGGGTTTTTTTTGTTTTGTTTTTTTTACTTACGGCCCAAATCTGCTAACTGTGCACCTTCTGACCGGTTCAATAGCCGACAGATGGCGACATCGGCCCCGGCGGCTCATCACAGCTCAGCAGCCACCGAGTCGTGCCAAAACCAGACAACCTTTTTGCGTCACAAACAGTGCACGCGTTTTCGGTGCTATAATTGTCAGAACATTGTTTTTTTTTTTTGTTTTTTTTACTCCCAATAAAACCTTAAATGGACACAAAAGTAATAAAACCGATGGTTCGTCGAGTAATTTCAGCTACATGTCGTGTGCTTTTGGCGTCACCGAACAGCTGCTGAGTTGCCGTAAGCCACCGAAGCAGCTGGTGACATCTGCCAGTTTTTATGCCAGTCAGAGGGTGTGCATTTAGCACACGGGTGCCGTATGTAGACAGAACCAATTGTGTGTGTGTGTGTTGTTTTTGTTTTTTTTTACTTTTTATTTGTGCGAGTTTGAATTTTCTTTTTTTGCGTTGTTTTCACCACCTTCAGACACCTCCGTGGTAAATCGTAGCGCGATACATCATGAAGCCAATTTATGCGGTGGGTTGAAAAGCTTCACCTAGGTTCGGGACCTTACAATACAGCAGTACTATTACCAAGTGCTGAGAATAGTGTTGATTTTGCTCCCTGTTCATGATCCGACACTATACACTGCTGCATCAGTGCTAAGTTAAGTTCAAGTCAGCACTCTTTTAGTGATGATTGAGCACTGTGCCGTATATGCAAACTGTCCTTTATAGACTTTTCCCGAAAAGTTCATAACTCTCATATATGACTCCAGCTTTATTTTGATCTGCGCATGTTTGCAGTGCACAGGATTATGATAATGGGAACATTTTTGCTTCCTTTTCCCAGTGATTTTGATGAAAAATCGCACACAAAGAGACAAGGACAAACGAGGAAGGAACACAGAACAAAGACAGGCGCGTACTCACAACTCTGGTATATTAGATGAAGAAAGGAAAGGTGAAGCACGATTCTTGACAGGGGGCATTGGCACCGGGGGGTAAACAGTTCGGTCACAGTCAAATGTTCGCAAAAAGGCAACTTCTTTTTCGCCCAAAGCAACCGACGGCTGACTAGCTCAGCGATCGGCCAGACTCAAGATAGTGAACGCCTTGAGCACCTCGTGCGTTTGTGTTTCTTTAAAGCGGCCATTAATTGAGGTTCTTTCCAAAAATGGTGTGTACGTAGAGGTTTTACAACGCACCGAAAGGTGACCTCATACACTTAATGTTAAAGAAAGATTGTCCTCTCGCAGCCGGTCATTCAGACACCGTCCAGTCTGTTTGACATAGCACCTTCCACAGGAAAGAGGAATGCTCTATACAACGCCCGATGAACACGGAACAAATGGCCGCGCATGTCTTTTTTTGTGTGTGTGTGTGTGTGTGTGGCACGTGTTTTTGTTTTTGTTTTTATAATTTTTTCGGTTTGGCGCGAACCTTAGAAGAAATTTGTCGAATTTTTTTAGGGGCTGATAGTATTATGGGCACACCGTATACCTACTTACCAGTTTTTTAGATTATGCAATATTTTGTGTAGATATTGCATAACCACCACCCGGTTTTTGTTTTTACAGGGCGCCTAGTTTTTCCACCCACGTTTACTTTCTTTGCCAGCCAGCGTGCGAAACGGCACCGTGTTGTTTGCAGACCGGTGGCGTCGCTGCGTTTCCATAGGAGCTAAGCCTTTTTCTTTCTTTATTTTTTCCTCAGGTAAGTTCGCTCTTCGCAAATTTTAGAAAACAAATGCACCATCTGTGGGCAACGCTGCACAAAGTCGTAGCGCGATAGGTTAAGAAACCGAATTTTCCGGTCAATTTAAAGAGCCTGGCGTCTCCTTGTTTCACCCTGTAGACCATAAAATAAGCGCCAAAATTTCGTTGTAGTATCCCTTTAAACAGCACAATTAAGATAAGGGAGGAAGAGACAACAGGAAAGAAACAGCGATTTTTCCTTTCTGTTGTCTCTTCCTTCCTTACCTTAATTGGGCTGTTTAAGTCAACCAGACTAACCAATTCGCGGCCAGCAACTCATTTTGGTAAAATTCCAGAGCTAATTTTATTGTCTAAATGTCAACCATTTTTGTCCACACCACGGAGACACCAATATTTTGCTGAAAAAGACGCTGAAACAATATTTAAAAAGAATAAACCAAATACTGTCTCATCATACTCCGCACGAACCCTGTCTAACTTGACTGGACCGGATTAATTTTTTTCTCTCGCGCCTATTCAACTCCTGCGGAGAGCGGGGACGGGCAACTCGAACGGCCAGCTTGTTGTGCATTGACGCCATTAAAGGGCGAAGCTCACAACCACGCCAGCCCCCATGTAGCTTCGGCGGAAGGAGAACCAGACGTCACGAACGCAATGTATCTTGGGAGATCTTGAGAAATTCGTTCTAAATAATGGTTTGGTGTCTTTTTGAGCAAAAATATTGGTTTCTCCAAGGTGTGCCCAGAACGTGCACTGTTGACATTTAGACAATAAAATAGGCACTACAATTTCGTTGAAGTATCTTTTTTTTTTACATTCTGCCCTTTTACCATATTTCCGATATCAATTGTATTGGTATTGCTTTGAAGAAAATGTCTTCAATTCCCTTTTCGAGAAAAGTCCACTCTCCACCTGGTTTTCAAGGTACATACGATGACGTCGGAAGCATCCGTTCTTTTGGTGGTCAACACATTTTAACTTACACTACTGCTGTTTTGGTTCCAGGCCCCTTGCAGCATTACACAGGGCAGGGAACAGCCAACAGCGGACTGAATGCAGGAAATGTAATTGCACCTGCCGCTACCACAGATAATGAGCGAGCTGCGATGTCTGATAACCCCTTCCCCTGGCAAATAGCGAGCGTCTGGTGCACGCTCGCCGAGCGGATTCTTGTTCCCCTCGCGCGATGCGAGAAATAGGGAGTTTTAGTAGACCGTATTTCCCCCTCCGCTAGCCCTCCGCTACGAAGAAACCGCCACTGCGCCTGCGCGCCGATGGCCTTGGCTGTAGAGTTCCGGGTAGCGGAGGGGCTTAGCGGAGCGGGAAACACGGTCTACTAAAACTCGCTAATATCTCCGTGTGCCGCTTGTAGATCTGGAGCCGGAGGGGAGCTCGCCGAGCGGCTCCAACCGATGCGTGGAAAAGTGGTGGAGCGCGTCGAGCGGTCCGAAGTAGTTTTCCGCGCAGCCTTTTTCGGAGTAGTACGACACGCAGTCGCTCGCAACGTTTCAGTTATGTTATCAACATTCCCGCGGGGGAGTGAAGGAGTTTCGAGGCTGTTTTGTTTCGATTGCTGGCTGGGCTTACTTGCTCTGCTTGCTTTCGTTCGTCTCGTCATGACCGACTCGACCGAGCACACTGCGGCGATAACATCGTTGCAGTTAAAATCAGGAGGTTTAATACAATACAGTGACAGCGAAATCAGCGACAGCGGCGAAGATACCAGCGTAGCTCCAGCTCGAGTGACGACGAGGCAGCGGCTCCCGGTGAAGTGTTTGCAGGGTCGTTCGCCTTGCCAGCGAAGAGGCCCAATATATCGCGTTTCGTTGAAGACGTTGTGCGCGCCTCTTCGAATGAAGAGCTAGGTATATCATTTGTTCGTTGTGCGGTCTCTATAATGTAATTGAAATAATTAGAAGACAATACGCCAAATACTCCGCAGATGGATGTCGCCTTCGGAGATGACGATCGCTTTACGGCCTACGTGTTTGTTACTGCTTAATTGCATCCTAATGCTCGTACAAGGCCTTCTAGTTGTCTTCGTCGGGTTTCTATGACTGTAAGGAAAAATAAATTGTCTTAACGTTGGGGTCACCGTCAATCAAGTAGTAAACAATCATTTTTTTTTTTTCAAAGCATGGAGTTCCAATCAGAACTTCATGCTTTCAACAATATAGGAATGGCAACCGAAACTGGTAAAAAGCGAGGGCAGACGCTCTGAAAGCGGTGGCGCTGGGAGCGTTACGCTCGATTTGTTCCGCAGCGCGTGCCACTGGGGTGGATCATGTGACCGATCGCTCATGGAGGCCAACCGCTCGACTTGGCATCTGCTAGGGGAAGCGGCTATAAGAAGAAGCAGTCGGAGTGTTTAACATAAATAAGTTGAGGTGACAAATCTGACTCTCATATTATGTCCTATCAAATTCTGTAAAGTTTGAGATAATTCATTTCAATATATTAGGACTGGTTAATAAAGAACTTTAAACTTATGGTACGTCTCCATCAGGGTATGGCGTACCTCACTGCCGCCTACTGGATTTTTCACACCCAGTATGCGATGAAGGCCCATAAGATGCTGACTTCCATTGAGCATGCGTTTTGGGGACTGTGCTTCATAAATCCGCGTGTGAAGGCACTGGAATTGATAAATGTATACACAGCGATCATGGCTTGTGTAGCACAATTAGCCTACTTTACCCTACACCGTAATACCCCTGTCAGACGGGCATATAAATGACCTTCAAAATTAACTCCTTCAAAGAATCAGGGAATCGGCTCAAGACCTCGGCTCTGCTTGTGCCCTTCGGTGTGTGCTTGTTCACAGATATGTTTAACGAGTGTGCTCTGAAGGCTGCTTAAATGACCGTCTGACAGGATATAAGCCGCTTTGTGCCCAAGGCAACATGAGCTGTTGCCACACAAGACATGTGCAAGAAATGCACATAATATGTGCAGTAAATTTAATTCGTGTGATGATACAAGCTTAGGCATTTCCTTTCACACTTCTTGACGTTGAAAAAAAAACCTTAATGGTAGCAGGAAAATACTCTAAGAAATCACCACTGACACTCTAAGGTGGATGTGAAGGAATACTCCCGTGGGTACAATTAACTCCCAGGCGGATGTAAAAGAATAGTCCCGTGGATCCACGTAATAACTCCCAAATGGATGTGAAAGAATACTCCCTTGGGTCCAGGTAATAACTCCCAGATGAATGCAAGAAAATAGTCCCATAAATTCACGTAAAAACTCCCAAATGGATATGAAATAATACTCCAGTCGGTCCACGTAAGACCTCCCAGGTTGATGTAAAGAAATGCTCCCGTGTGTCCACGTAAAAGCTTCCATATGGATGTGAAAGAATACTCCCAAGGGTCCACCTAGAAACACCCTGATGGAAGCAAATAAGTACTCCCATTGAACCATGGAAAAACTCCCGTACTGAAGGGAGTTCTCTACTTAATCCCTTGCACCCCCCGAAAAACTCAGGCCTTCAAAAGAGTAAACAATGAACTCTCTTCAGGCGGAACACATAAAACTCCCATATGGGAATGTGCTAGAGAGCAAGAAATTTACTTCCATCTGAGTACGTTTTAGTTTAGTCTGTAGCGTGGTCATGCCTTAAGGGAACACTTAAATCGTCTTAATTTGGCCACCAGGATAACGAATATTGAGATTATTTTCCAATTTGGCTCACGGAGGCTGCAGAAACTCATTTTTAAAGCATCCCTAAAGCCCGTCCTTCCCGGAACGTGACGTCAAATCTAGAGTTTTCGGAATCGCCGCTCTTGCGCATCTTCAGCGCCTTTCGGAGCTATGCATGCCCACTCTTGCTATTTTCAAAGCGCTCAGAATAAGACATTACGACTTGTGTCAGTGCAGAGGAATAGACGTGGGAAGCTTGCAATAGACCGACCTCACTAAGCGTTCGGCGCATGCGTGACGCCGCCATAACTTTAGTTCACAGGATGCAGACGGCGGAGCGCGAGAGGGCCCGTGATGTATTGTGCTCTACACGCGCAGTGCTCCAGCGAGGTTGCCGCACGTGCGGAAAAACCAAGTTTTCTGGATGCATTGCGGCAACGGTGGCGTAGTCAAACTGGCTGGTGAGATCTGTCTATGGCACGCGCTGCCCACACGAGCGACACGCTCATGGCGGCCGAAAGATCATCTAATGATGCAACGACTGGTCGGAGGTTTTTCGTTTTTTCTCATGTTTAATTACATCTTCTGGGAAAACAAATTTCATATTCAGATCCACGGGATAAAAATACTCTAAAATTTATTTCTAACTTTTTTTTTACCAGTAACCTTCTCGACTGCCAACAAGGGAATCGCAAGCATTGGCGGGGGCGACGGCGCCACAATGAGCCAGAGCTAAGTGGCAGTACTTGCGGCAGCGAGCCCACCCCGAGTTCCGCTTATGTATGTAAATCATTGTTCGCATTACAAATGACAAATCACTCCACACCTTATGCATCGGAACGCCAAGTGATTTTTCTTGCTGCGTATGTAGGCATTGGAACCAGATCGTTTAATTACAACATGAACGTGAATCTCGTTACCTGCACGACGGTGTGAAAATACGTCCCTGAGAGCGCTTCACTTGTTTAGTAGGATTTAATAAGAGCCCTAGACTTCTTAACGTATAATCTTATTCCAGTAAAATAATATGCAATTTTATAAAAGTTCAACGTCTGTTTCAGTCACAGTTCGCAACACTATAAAAATTTGTCATGCGAAAATTAAACGACTTTTTAACATATTATTTATATTTATTTAAAACAAATGTGACATCCCATATGTCGCACTAAAATGTCAAAATTTAGAATTGGCTCCTTTTGTGTGTGTTTTTCTGAGCTTATTCATAATGTTCTGCTTCTGCTTTTTTTTAAAATGGATACTTTGGAACCTTTTCAAAAGTGGACTGCAACGCGTCTTTGAAGGCCCCTTGAGTTATAAAATGTTGAAACAAAAGTTTATATGTTTCTTTGAATTGTGTTGGGCTATCGTTGTCAAGGCTATAGGTTGGTGGCATGGTAGACGACTCGACACCGTTTGCATTTTTGGCCTTCATTTCGAAAGTCACGTTGGATAGAGTTATGATATTCACCTTCACTGGGTTTTCACCTGCAAAAAAACAAAAACAAGCACGTGCTCAGTTTGCAACACGCATGTTGAATGGCCTATAAAGCACAAGCTGGTAGTGGGTAACTGTGCAAGATTGTTTCACACGTGCGATCGTATCTTGCCTTGACGCAATCGGTTACTAGAATTACAAAATGACTGTCGACGAATTTTGTTTTGGTTTTCTGAAGACCAGGGATCTTTTGTGCTCAGCGACCAAACAATTGTATTCAAACAAATAACTTGTTTAAAAAATAAGTATTTTCCTCTTTTGTCAAACTGCAGGGCTGTCCGGTCGGGTGGAGAAGGAGTAAAAAACATAAACTCCTAAAGTGTACGAGTAACCAAAGATACTCCCTCTTCTTTTCAATATGAACGCAAAGTACCTGTCATTTCTCCAATTTTTTTATTTATTTGTTCTATTATTTCCAGTACTGGAAATAAGACGAGTGCTCAACGCAGTTCAACGCAGAAAAAAAAGCACATCTGTCTATACGTAACTATTTTATTACAATTGGGGCCACAGGAAATAAAACAAAACCTTACATAAAAAGCAAAATATCAATTTACAAACACAAATCTTAACAGATTTTTCAATACCAAATCAAAATATTCCGGAAAAGAAAGGCTAGCTAATACCCCAGGGGTTACACTAAAACGGAATATTTTTATACGTTCAGAACTACAACACATTTAAGAGAGAAAAAATTAGGAAAGTCTGCAAGATTGCATGCATCGATAAACTTATATATGAAACTATTTCCAAAAGTATAAAATGAAGCAGACAGCGAGAGAGCTTCTTTTTTTAACGATGTAATGCAAGCTTACGCTAATAAAAGATGAAACTAGAAAAAAAAACATTTATATCGGGATCATAAAAAAGCAAGCAATATTGTTGTTATAGACATGATTAGAAAAATTGTTCGATGCTTTCTTAAAAAAAGCCAGGCATTGTTTTGTTTTAAACTTATTGACGTAAACAACAAACAATTCATGTTTCTCACGAATGAAGCAAGTGTAACTATTCTGTTTGCCTTTGCTGGTTCCGACAGAAATGGCATCTACAAAAGTTTCTCCTGAACTACTCATATTTTCTAAAAATTAGAACTGTCACGCTCTGAACTACAGCCTACCAAACAAGGATTGTCTCTTGGCCTTGAATTATTCACCTAATAAATATTGTCGTAGGTAGAAAACAATGTGGTCATAAGTAACCTCCAGAACTTTCAAATGAAAAGAATTCGCTGCAACAAATCTCCGCATTGGACCCAATCTTGTCAGACAAATGTAGCGATTACGTTTAAAGTAATAATCGATTGCAGAAAAGAAAAATCATCCGGTTGCCCACTACCAACTTTCTGTGTATGGCTCTTTTAAAATATTCATAAATGTTATTGAACTGAAAGTTTATGTGTACTAAGATATACTTTATACGCCGACGTATATAAACAAGTAAACAAGCAGGCACTTGACGATGTTCCTAAATTGTCAAGAATGCAGCAATCTTCTCTTAAAACACATTTGAAATAATATTTCGTACACTAAAAAAGTTATAGCGAGGTTGTTATTATAATATCGTGGTGACAAGCCCGAATAATTGTTATAAAAGGTTGTTTTTAAATCGCTTCATGATCCGACATAGGAAACGGAAAAACCGCGCGGGACGTCGAAGTATGTTGTAAATGCAGGTAATGCACAGGTGCGAGTGAGCTGGGCAAGAATGAGGATAACAATCCCTGTAGACGGGGAAGAAGGGAGACAAAGGACAAACGAGGATCTCCAAGCACAGTTAGGTGACTGGTGCCCGACCGAAACAATCCCCCTGGTTTTAGTATCGAACCAGGGACCTCTCCATTACAGGTGTAGCGCTCTACCAACTGAGCTAACCAGGGGTTAAACGTCAGTAGAGAATGCGGGTTCTATCAGCGGCAACCAGGCCAACCCTAAAAATTCTGGCCGTTCACTCTTGTTTGGGTTTGCCTGGGGGCAGCTGATAAAACCCATTTGCTTTACTGACGTCTAACTCCTCGCTAGCTCAGTTGGTAGGACGCTCCACTGAAAATGGAGAGCTCCTTGGTTCGATTCCGGAACCAAGCGGATTTTTTCGGTCGCGTACCACTGTTGGAGGTAACACGTTAATAGTAACGACGTTACTGGTAACGCGTAACATTTTTCGCTCAGGCAGTAACGTACTCGTTCGTATTCTGAATGACCAACGAGTAAAGTATTCTCGTTACTTTTTTTACGGTATCGGCTATCAAATTACGTTACTCGTTACTTTTGATGAAAACTGGTGAAATACATTAGGCACGACGCCTGATTTGACGTTTAGAATAGCAATATTGTGCATAAAACTGGAGACGTTAGGGGAACAAATTTAGGTCACTAAGCTCAATGGAGGATCTAGCTGCTCTGCTCGAGGGGCAACTACTTGCGCTCGAGCACACAATGCCCAGGAAATGCCGTATCTTGCTGCTAAGACTTCTGAACCTTCGATTTCCTAAAACGGTAGGTTTTCCACTTATCAGTCCATCTATTCACCCATCCATCTCAAAATCCTGCACAAGCTTATCGCTGCACGGAACCAGCATCCATCACAGTAAACTTTAAAAAAAAAATACTTTCTGATCAAAAGACACATCCGTTAAAAGGCGAAATTATCTCGCTTCTCGAAGGCAAAACAAACCTTCGGCTACCAGCTCCTACCGTTCGTCCTCCTTTTTTTTTTCATGGAGTCATTACCCACAACGCTTGAACGAACGACTGCGTTACAGCCCCCTCCTCTCCCCTCCCTCCTCTCCGCCTCTGCTTTGTGCAGCAGAGGTGGACAGCGGGGGGGGGGGGGGGGGAGGAGGGGGGGGGGAGACATCCGTTTAAAACAGTGGACAACTAGTGGCGAAGCGATTTATTCGTTTCTCTAATTACAAAAAGAAGAAAAAACACCCTTCGTGGAATTTTTTACGCTCGCTGCCTGAAAGTCCCTGACCCATTTTTGTACACAGAAGAATCTTTCGCTTGATTAGTTTTTATTTCACTAAAGTCATAATAAAAAATAAATAAAAAAAGTTTTAAACCTCGAAAGAGAACTTACAAACACGAAACGTTTTTTTTTTTTTTTTTTCGCAGAAAAACTAAAAGCTACTGCTGGTAAGAGGCAGCAAGTGATTATAACCAATGTGCTGGTAACCCGTGTCCTGTTCCACATAGTGAAGTAAATCAGTGTCTGGTAATAGTATGAACCGAATTGTTACTAAAACCGGCGTAAAGATGAGGGGTGTTGGTTGGCTGGTTGTGTTCCAGCAGTCCCCGCTCGTATGCTGTAGTTCATAAAAGCCGATTGACTACCATCTCAGACTCATTCTACGTGTGAGATGAACATGAATAACGAAACTCTGTCGCTATGGCCAAGATTGAAGGAAATGTACCAACTAAAAGAGACGGAATCAGATAATTTACAGTTTCAATGCCTACTCTGCATGCCGAAAATTAAGCTGCTTCGCGCATCAAAGACGTCTAGTTCTAACTTTAAAAAGCACATCAAGGTGAATACGTTTTTCGATTATAATTAGTTTTCTCTTCAGCCCGCTTTTCAAAATGTCCACAGATCGCGGGTACTTTTTCGAACTTGCTGATGTTTCACTGCCCTCGTCGCTTTATGCCAGTGCTAGCGCTCCCAGAACTTCTTAATAAGTTCATTAACGCATTCTGCAAGCATGTCGACCATGGTCATAATCTAATATATTAAGCAGGTGGGCTAATATTGAATAGTTGTCTCTTTCACGAGACCGAAGGCATGTTTGTAAGCGAACACATCTCTGCCAAACATATGTACTCGAACACAAAAGCAACTTTCGTTATTTTTGAAAAGTAACGATAACAATATGTCTTTACGTTTGTAAAAGAGTAACGTAGCTCAATAACGCGTTATTTTTTGCCAAACTAACGAGTAACGCTATCTCGTTACTTTTTTTTGGTAACGGGCACAACACTGCGCACCACTCACCTAGCTGTGCTTGGAGATCCTCGTGTGTCTTTTTTCCCCCTTGTTCCCATTCTATAGGGATTATTATTGTCACGTTGAAGTAGGACGAATTTCAGTACAAAGAAACACGAAGTAGGCGCTCCAAAGTTTTTATTTTTTTTTTAAATTGACTGATTTATTTGTTTTTATTACTACCCGTCAATTTTTAATTGGAACTGTCTGTTTTTCTGGACTAAATGTTATTGGAAACCTAACAAAAATTCATTTTCATAAGTCTATGACTCAATAAACATGACAGCGACCAATTAGATACCTCTCGTAGTTTTGTACAATGAGTAATCTTTATACGAACATTGTTTGCCTTTGTTCTGTGGAACGTCATGCTTAATAGTTGTGAACAAATAGCTTTCACTTTGTTATTGGACAGTAACAAACGAGCAGGACACAAGATTAGGCTAATATTTAGATGGCAAAAACGAAACGACTAAGAATTTTATGTACAGGGTGAAACAAGGAGACGCCAGGCTCTTTAAATCTTCGGAAAATTTGGTTTCTTAACCTATCGCTCTACGACTTTGTGTACCGTTGCCCACAGACGGTGCATTTTTTTTTTTTTTTTTTTAATTTGCAAAGAGCGAACTTACCTGAGGAAAAAGTAAAGAAAGGAAAAGGCTTAGCTCCTATGGAAACGCAGCGACGCCACCGGTCTGCAAACAACACGGCCCCGTTTCGCACGGGAGACCAGAGATGGCGCAACAAACGCCGCCAACGCCTTACGCCAACGAACGAGCATACGGCGCCGAGTGCAGGCCTTTTTAGCATACGATCTTTTCGACTCAAAAGCGGCGCGCGTTCCGCAGGCGGCGACAGTCGCAGAAACAAAAAAAAAGACAGGCGCGGTAACAGCAAGGAACTGCACTTCCTTGTCTGCAAAAGGGCCGGCTCTCGGCGTCGTCTGCTCGTTCGTTGGCGGCAGTTGGCGTCGCGACCGCTTGCGCCATCTCTTGTCTCCCGTGCGGAACGGCGCCGTGTTGTATGCAGACCGGTGGCGTCGCTGCGTTTTCATAGGAGCTAAGCCTTTTTCTTTCTTTACATTTTCCTCAGGTAACTTCGCTCTTCGCAAATTTTACAAAAAAAATGCACCATCTGTGGGCAACGCTGCACAAAGTCGTAGCGCGATAGGTTAAGAAACCGAATTTTCCGGTCGATTTAAAGAGCCTGGCGTCTCCTTGTTTCACCCTGTATATACCCTCAATCCGCACGGATTATTTGTTTTTACAATGCACACAACCCATTAGTTAGAACGTGAGCCTATAATTTGAGAGTAAGTATCTGACTTATTTTTTTAAGTAGGAAAGGTTACATTTCATTTTATTTTTATTAATTGCTTAAAATGCCGACAAAAACCTGATGCAAAATAATTTATTGCTTTCAAAAAATGGAGCAAACGTACCTTTTGGCCAAGATAGATATAAGTTGCCCGTGGTGTTTATAAAAAGCGTAATAATAGTGCCATCTTTCTTGACTGTTGGCAGCTGAACATGCAAATCTTTAAATTCAACTTTGCAAGATATTTTGAACTCCATCTGCTTTTCTTTGACATAGCATGGTCCTGCGCGACGAAACGTCGTTCCAAGGCCTGAAAATGTTCCTAGCGAGATTTTACTGAAGAAAGTGGGATCTGGTGAATCATTCAAAAATATTTCCACATTTTTTAATACGACTGACTGGTTATCCGGGATCTTGGAATCAATATCTGTGTAAGACAAATTAATTACGTAATCAACGTAATTTTCAACAGTTTTCTCTCGGGGGGCACCGCCTGCAAAATATGTGATGAAAAGCGAGGCTTACAGTTAACACAAGAACAATAAAATGAAAGCTCTATGAAACAAAATCCCAACAGTAAATGTCTTTCAACATTTTGTTTAGTTTACATCTCCAAATATATATTTTCTAAATTTTTCTTAGACGAATGACACCGGGAACTTGAATTTTACTTGAATGTGAGAGCTCTGAGGTAAAGCTAGGAAAGGTGTTGGGGAGACAACTGTCCTGATTACAAGAAACAAGTGATAAGAATGACAAGTCAATGAATAATTGCCCTTATTTAAAACATATCTGTATTTCATTATTTAAACATCATATCAAATACGTAAAGTCTAACGTTTCATAAAAAAATTCAGGCATTTTTAAGACCGCCACAAAACCTGACGAATCCGCCAGCTCATAGAAATGTGCACTTATATCGCTTGAATCCAGAATTTGAAGTCTGATTTGAAGTTAATATAAACTACGTTTCTCAATCAATACTTCCGCTGCTGGGTTGCACCAAAGCCTACATGGAGTCAATAAAAAAAACACGTACAATATGTGGTTTTGATCACTAAGCATGCGGAACAAACCAGCCTGTTTTGAAGATTTGGTAAACATCATAATAAACACGGCAGTATAACGTAGAATGTAAGGTAATTGTATGCTATGGTTTTATGTAAGGTAGTGGTAGTTACACACGCTTTCTTTAATTGGAGTTCGGATTTATATATCCCCGCACTAAAAGATTGAACTTCCATTAATCATAACCAATCAATCAAAGTTTTGTTTCACATACATACAAAGTACAAATGTCCACGAGGTGCGGCTAAAGGAGACCAGTCAATGTTTCTCTTGACGATCCTCATAAACACGGGAAGCGTAGAAAATATCATGGGTGCATTGTGCGTGCGTTGTGGTTTGCCATGATTGGTTATGAGGCTTTCGGTACGTTGCGGTGTGTTACACACCTCCGCGACTCACTCTTCTATTCTTCAGGTTTATCAGAATAATCAAGACAAGCTTAAATTTTATCAGGATGGAAGTGTGTTACGAGCATGCTTTAATAAGAAGTTGACTGTATTTTTTTTTTTTTTTACAGCACTTGGACGGCGAAAGCACTTGACGTAACTATAGCAATCAGGAAGAGAGGAGGTGTATCGCGACCTTTACCTATCCATTCACTGTTTTCAAAATTTGTGACGTCATCCGCTGCACTATCCACCTCATGATACCGTGAGTCCCCGTTGGGAGCTATACTTGGACGATAGCCTGCGGATTAAGCATCCTGGACTAAGTCTGACTGGCGAGCGACGATTGCTCTCGGACTAAATATAAAGGAGCAAGTGTGACTGGCCACGCACTGTCGCCGGTAGACTAAGCATGCTAGATAAGCTGTGACTTGCCGCCGAATGTCGCCCGTAGACTAAGTACGTTGAACTACGTATGACTTGCCGCTGACGATCGCCTGTGGACTAAGTATGCGGGACTAAGTGCGACTTGCCACCAACTGTCGCCGACAGACTAAGTATGCAAGACTAAGTGTGGCTCTCTACCAACGGTCGCTTTTGGCCTACATATAGGGGTGTGCGAATATTAATATTTTCGAATACGAATCGAATATGAATAGTTGGCTTCGAATATCGAATCGAATATCGAAAAGTCGAAGGCAGGTGCATTTATTCACAGCATTTTTATTTTCACATGTCGGAACGCCTCACTGGTTTTGACGAGAACAAAAACACAAAAACGAAAATTCAAGTTGTAGCTTATCTTACAAGTTGTCACGTAGAAAAATCAACTGCTGCACATGGTCAGGTAAGGGGCGCTCCCTTCGAGCGGAACTACTCCTCCAGCCACAGAAAAAGCTCTCTCACTCGGCACTGAAGTGGCAGGTATTGCCAGGTATTTAATGCAAAGCTTTGTCATACTCGAATATCTTAAGCACCCGACAGTTCGCCACCACTCAGACGGATCACTTTTGTTGTGTTACATGGGTATACTTAACTATACATCTATATATAGGTCCCAGAGAGGTGATAGAAGAAGGTCCGTCTTCATCTAGCTCGACGCCCCTTCTAGCTCGAGAGCGCGCACGAGCTCAGTGCCTCTTCATCACCTTCAGGTCAGTACTTTGGTATAAACAACATCTTCCTTTGTTCTTTTGTTTTTGATTTTTTTCTTTTTCCTTTTCTTAGTATCTAAATCGACCCGGTGGCTTCGCTGGTCTTCCTGGGCGCGGGGTGTAGCCAGGTTGTGGCTCTGGTTGAGCGATGAGAGGCTCATCAGTTTGATGTCCGCTGTGTAAGCTTGTATGTGGTAAACCATCCCAAGAAATCTCGTCGTCTTCAATGTTCGCAATTCGGCCCATAATCAGGAACTTAGCTTTTCACTTGACGATGCCGTCCTTAGTGGCAACCCAATAAGAGCGCGGCTCGTCGTCCTTCCTGAGAACTGCCCCTTGTTTCTTTAAGTCCGTTATCCACGCCTTTTTGTAACGGATGAAACTGATATTTTGATGACACCATACGTTAAAATCTGTTAAAATCAAACGCTTGCTTGTCTTTTGCTTTGCGTTCAGTCTCCCGCAGTAGGGAAAAGTCAGGTACTCTCGGATGAAGCAGTTGTGGTGATACCGGCACCTTGGTCCGCAGCTTCCTGCTAAATAGGAGCTCTGCTGGACTGAACCCACAACTCAGTGGTGTAGCGCGATATGCCAGAAGTGCTCTAAAAGGGTCGGCTGACTTCTTAAACTTTATTTTCACAATCTTTACGACAACTTCTGCTGCGCCGTTGCTTTGGGGATATGTAGGACTTGATGTGATGTGGCGAAAGTCCCATTCTTTGCTGAATGTCATGAACTCAGGTCGAAATTGGGGACCATTGTCTGTTTGGACAGTTTCAGGTATGCCATGTCTAGAAAATATAGACTTTGCTCTCATAATGGTTGTTTCTGGTCGTTGGTCTTCGAGGAGGGCTACTTCAACGTAGCGAGAGAAGTAATCGGTGACAAGAAGATAGTTCCATGCCTTCGACGTAAAAGAGATCCATTGCCACCTTTTGTCAGGGACGATCTGGGAGTGAACTTGGAATGAGCGTTTGGCTTCTGTGCTGCCTCTGCTGTAGTCATCTTGAACGCCTTTCACACATGCCGATATGTCTCTGCTGATGCCAGGCCACCAACACGATTCTTGGGCCCTTCTTGAACACTTGACAATGCCTTCGTTGCCATCATCAGGAACTGTAGTACCGAGGGTTTCAGTGACAGAGGTATAAGGTACCTTGAGATTCACATAATAAGGTTGTCGTGCAATGTGACTTCCTCTTTAGACTGCCACTATGAAAGGCAGTTCTGAGGCGCTTGCGATTTACTTTTAGGCCATCCTTCGACAATGTACGTTTTTAAAGCACACATGAGAGGATCGCGGTCTTGAGCTGCCATGGCAGCTCAATACCGCGATCTTGTCATGAGCAACTGTTGCAACAGTTGCTCTAAGCCCACATCTGGAGCCTCTAAGTGTCAAATGCTGCAACCTCCTCTGCGATGCAGAAACTGTCCTCACTCTTGAGAGGTTGTCTCGAACGTGTGTCGGCAACGACAACGTCCTTTCTCGAGACATGTTTCATTGTGAAGTCATACCCCATCAAACGGAGACGCATTCGCTAAAGCCTGGGTGTAAGGTCATCCACGGGCTTTCTAGTGAACAGTGGGATGACAGGCTTGTAATCTGTCTCGATGTGGAAAGTTAATCCAACGAGATAGTCTTTCAGTGTTTCACAAACCCAGGCGATCGCGAGGGCTTCCTTTTCGATCTGTCAGTGTCCTTTTTCTGTGTCAGTTAAAGATTTCGAAACATAGGCGACAACCCGGAGGGTGTCATTTTCCTGGCGCTGCATGAGTACGGCTCTGATGCCCTAGCTGGAGGCGTCGACAGATACTATTGTGGCCTTTATGGGGAGTATAGGGCCAGGACCGGTTGAGATGTCAGACTTGATTTCACCCTCTCAAACGCTTGCTGTTGTGGCGTCTCCTAAACGAAACCAACATTCTTATGAAGAAGCTCTTGCAGGGGTTGAAGTACATCTGCCAGGTTAGGTATGAATCTTGATATAAAGTTAACCATACTGAGAAGCCTTTTGAGTCCCGTCGTGTTCTCCAGAGGAAGCATGTCTAATATAGTGGAGATTTTTTTCTTGTCTGGGCTAACACACCTGTGGTCGATTACATGTCCCGAAAACTAAATTTGTTCTTGACCAAACAGACTTTTTTTTTTTTTTTTTACATTTAGGGTAATCCCATTTTCTTCGTCTTGTGAGAGCTCTTTGAAGACGAATGTCGTGTTCAATTCGTGTGATGGCCCAAATCAGGCCATCATCGATATGCCACGTGACCCCTTCTAACCCTTCAATAATTCGATACATCATTCTTTGAAATATCTCTGGTGCGCATGAGATACCGAAAGGAAGGCGTTTGAATTTGCACCATACAAAGGGTGAAATTAAAGTTGTAAGCACCGTTGATTTTGGATGAAACTTGATCTGATAGCAACCAGGGTAAGCATCGAGGTGAGAAAATATTTTCGCTTGTCCCAGAGTTGCTGGAAGTGGTTCTACACTCGGGATTGGATGGTACTCCCTTGAAACACTTTTTTGAGTGATGTGTAGTCTACGAAGATGCGAACGTCGCCATTATTTTTAGGAACCACCACAATAGGGGAGCACCAGACTGTTGGTTTTTGAACTTTAGTAATTACTGTAAACGACTTAATTTTCGCGGGCTCAAATTTTCGCTAATCGGGTAAAAGCTGAAAATTTGAAATTATTCGCGGGTTCTAATTTTCGCGAATCGAGTGTAGCTTCCCAAGCGTTCACATATTGCCCGAGTTGTTCGCGGGACGTATATTTCGCGAATTGTAGGTGATTCGCGAAAATTAGGTCCTCACGAAAATTTAGTCGTTTGCAGTACATTGTTCTAAACTATACAAACACGGTTTTATGGGCTCATGCTCTTCGCTATTAAAAGGCTACCTCTCAAGACGATACCAAGTCGTGGGATTTAAAAATCGTCAGACTATATAACTTTTCTGCCTGCCAAGGTGCCGCAGTTAGGGTTCAGTTTTCTCGCCTTTGTTGTTTAGACTTTTTGTAAATGAACTTTCTAATGCTACCCCCGAATGTTAAATATACCAATACGCAAACGACACGTTTTTTATGTCATGTGACGCGGATGATCACATTGCCGTTCAAAACTTCAAAAATATCTCGTTTCCACGATGGATTGGTACCCCTTCCTTTTCCATGTTCTGAAGTAGTTGTTCTACTGCGTTATGAAGTGGTGCTGGTATTCGACGAGGCGACGAAAGGGCCACGGTATGAGCATCAGACTTAAGCTCTATTTCGCACATATAAGCGGCTTCCCCCAGATCCTTAAAAAGCGGGGGATATTCCTTGGTTGGATCAAGCGCTTGTGGAGTTGACACCTCATTTACTCGTTCAAGTATGTTGAGAGCTTGTATGTGGCCCAAACCGAGAAGTGATTCGTTGACGTTTTTCGTGACAAAGAATATGCCCGTCACATATGAGTCCTTAAAAGTGACTGGTGCTCGGAGCACCCCAAAAACCTGAAGGCGTTCTTTAGCTGGTCCGAGAAGACCCTTGTCGGGCTGTTCAAAACCCACTTTGGCCTGTAGTTCCGACAGTATCTGTTCTGGTATGACAGAGACATCGGCACCAGTGTTCAATCGAAAATACACATCTTCGCCCCCGACACGAAGGAAGACTCGCCAAGGTACAAGTTTACTCGGGGACACCACATTTCCTGCGAAGCAGAAGTCTTCGCCACTCTTCTCGGGAATTGTTGCAGGCTCTATTATCTGATGCAGAAAACGTGACTTGAATTTGCAGACAGTGGCAAAGTGACCCTGCTTTCTGCATCTGTGGCACTTGTTTTTCGACGCTAGACATTCTTTCCGTGGGTGAACAGCGTTGCCACCGCACCAGTAGCAAGATCGATACTCTTTGGTAGATGAGTTCTGCTTCTCTGCCGGTGTCGTTTGCCTCCTGAACCCTTTGAGGTGATCGACTTGAACCTGAGCAGATGGTGTGGCTTCTTCTTGTCTGAGGGCGTCTTGTTGTCTGCCGACAATTTCAGTCTGTTTCGCAAGGAGTATTGCCCTTTCAAGTGTAAATTCACTTTCTAATTGAAGCTTTGTGGATAGCCGTTTATCGCGAATGCCGACGACAATACGGTCGTGAACGAGCTCGTCGCTGAGCTGGCCATACTCGCACGTCTTGCCCGATGTGTCAAGTGCAGTAATAAAGACCGCGACATTTTCGCCGTCTTTTTGAATACGACCGTTAAACATCGCGCGCTAATAAACAATGTTCTTCTTGACAAGGAAGTGAGCCTCAAAAGCCTTGATGACAGACACGTAGTTGTCGGCTTCAGAGGTTGGGATACTGAGCGTCGCATAGATTTCTCCTGCTGCAGGTCCCATCAAATAAACAAGAGAGTTTACCTGATCAGCCTGTGGCTTGAGATGTAATCCGGACGCTGAGCGAAACCTCTCCCAGCGACGTTTCCAGGTCATCCATCGTTCTGGTTGAAACATGAATGGTTCAAACGCGCTGAGTCGATATGGTATTGCAGTGGCTGCTTGCACTGATGGGGCTACTTGCTCCGTATTCATCCTTAGAATTAGGGCAAACGGGGCGTCTAAGGCTCTTCTCCAAGCCGGCTGCTCATTTACGGTAACGATAATAGTTGATCGAGTCCCACAACTTCTGACGCCATGTTCTGCTACATGGGTTTACTTAACTATACACATCTACATACAGGTCACAAAGAGGTGATAGAAAAAGGTCCGTCTTCATGTAGCTCGAATCACCTTCTCGCTCGAAAGCGCGCACGAGCTCAGTGTCTACTCTCTCTCTCCCTTTAGCGGTGCCTCCTCCGCTACGCTACAACTTCCCATTATGATGCTGACACCATTTGCTTTCCATTGCACTTTTGGCTAAGTGGTTAAATGCTTGTCAAACTGCTGGCGGCGGTGAGCCTTGCTCTTGTGGCTGTGTTGCAGCTTCCGGCTGGGTTTCTTCAGTAGCATCACATGAGGCTAGCTCTTGCAGTACCTGAGCTTTTAGCCATATCTTTTTTTTTTTGCTTTAAAAATAGTGGACTTGAAGCATGGACCCAAGAACATAACAAGGCATGCTTTCTTGTCCTCCTTATACAGAGTGAACCTTGCCTTGATGGATCTTATCGGCTCTGCGGGAAATTTTGATCCCCCAGCACAGTTACCTAGACAGTGGAGCATACCAAAAATAATAGGAACTTGGAAGGACAACACGGATGCTTCTCAGCACTGGCAATAACAGGGGCATCAAACAATGGCTTCAATGCTTGTACATATTTACAAGCATTTTTCCACTCTGATGACCAAGTCCATCGTTGTCAAAGTCCGAGGTAGCAAACTCCACCGTGACTGCTTCTTGTAGTTCCAGAAGGCGAGACAACATTAGATGCTGGCTATTCCATTTTGTCTCAACGTCTTGCACCAGACGTAGTGTGTCATTTCCCACCCTCTTTTGGCACTCCTCAAGCCTTTTCTGAGCTGATGAACTGTGCTTGTAATGTCCCACAATATGCCTCACTTTCTTGAAAAGGCGATCAATGGCCGGCGAACGGGATCTCGCGTAATCAATCCCGAGTTGAAGTGTGTGCGCGAAGCACGCTGTTTTAGTCCACGAAAGTCTCCTTAACACAGCACGGATATTGCGCCCGTTATTCGTTACGATGAACTTGGAGCATTCATCGGGTATCTCCCAGTCACGGCACATTTTGTCCAACATAGTTGCAATATTCACAGCACTCTGACTGGCAGCCTTGTGTCAAGTGTTCAATGTGAACCACTTCATCATAAGTTTTGTAGTGAGAAGATGGCAGGTGAAGCTATCGTAACTTTTGTTAGCGCGCGATGTCCACTTGTCGCTGGTAAAAACAACAGCGGTAGTGCCGCCGCTTGTTGAGCTCTGCTTCAAAAACAAGCACGCGCGAGAGTGTAGACCGGGATGGTTGGCGATAGTTGGGAACGGCTTCTGTCAGAAGATCTTTAAAGCCGCGGTCTTCTACGAAGCTATAAGGATGTAAATCAAGCGCCATCATGGCGGCCGCCTTGTTATTTAGCGCTCGCACCCTCTTTTCTGGCAGGGGCTCCGTGCATCGCACGAAGTTCGTCAGCGTCGGTTGATCTTTTCCTGGAGTACTAAAGGTAATCCCACGATACTCTTTCAACAACGCAGGATGTACTTTGAGATAGTTGACAAGGGGCGTCGTCGCACCTGTGGGTGTTTTAAACGTTGACTAGCTTGCCGTACATTGCGCATTCGATGCCGTCTCCCTTGCAAAATATTTCCAAATAGCGCTCCTCTCTCTCTTCATCTTGGTGCCGTTTCCCGTTCGTTCCTCCGCTTCGCAGACGGTTACCCGCAATCACCTCCATGCGCCAAAGCACGGGTAGGCGAACGCGAAAGTGAGCACAGTTTAAAAAGTCAGGAGTCACGAGAGAACAGAAACTCGCAGATTACCGCTACCGAAATCAACGCCACCAGTTTATAGGTTGAAGCCGCCATGCAGCCATGTCGCTGTCAATGGGCCATGCTTTCCGAAACCAAAACCGAAAGCAAAACTTACACATGCGAATACGTTCTGAAATATTCGATTAATTTTGAATATTTGTGTTACGACAAATATTTCTAAAATACCAATCGAATCGAATACGAATATTAAATATATAATATTCGATTCGTATTCGAAATTTCGAAAATTCGCCCACCCCATTGCTGAACTAAGTCTGACTCGCCGCCGATGGTCGACTGTGGACAACGTATGCTGCGCTAAGTTTGACTCGCCGACGAAGGTTGCATGCGTACTATTCGCGACTCCAGCAAAACGGACGCCGCGAAGCGGGAAAACCGGGAACCAGCCGGTCCAGGTCGCTCCGCGCCCCTCCGCGTCTCTGGTGGCTTTCGCGGAGACGTGTTGTCGGCGCGGTGGCGAACAATGTAATTTGACGAAGGTCCGAATATTTCTTAAGTTTGCCTGAGTGATCATTAGTGTAGTGAAGCCTCAGTAAATTGTTTCCTTCCATCACGTTATTGAAAGCCTGTTTACTCCGCAACACACGGTCACGTGCTTTCGATTTCTTGGATGGGGAGGAATCACGGAAAAACTTTTTGATTTCTGCTCTGTCTCGAATCACATTCAAAGTGACGACTGCTTGGTAACTGATACTGGAGGGAACATCAATGTTGCAGTCAAGTGAATGGGGAGGTTCGATAGCTGCTTTTCTTGAGTTTGGTTGTGTTCGGTTAGCTTCAAGTTTGAGCAACCCACGCCGGTTGGCTATTCATCTTGGCTGCTTTTCGCCGAAAAAGCCTCTGGACCACACTGAAGGAGTTGGTCTGATTTCGCAATTACTTGATTCAGGAAAACTTTCTCGCTGCAAATGATGAATGACGGAAATTATCTGTTTTCAAAAGGTGGGAGACAAGTCTCGCAACGTTAGATGCTGTCACGGCATTTTGACCTATCGCGCCTCCAATATTTATATTACAAGGACGTCGAAGCCAGCAGCAATATACGTCTACATTGGTCAGGTTGACCGGCCACAAAAAAATACTAATCTTCTCCGTTCAGGATTGGAAGCAAAGTTCAATGCAGAGCGGTTCTGCGCGGATCTTCAATGAAGGCTCTCTTCAGTTTGTCTCCGTGCTGCCGGCTATAGAACCATTTGGCTAAGTTTAAGTAGTATGTCTCCGTCTGTCAAATATACTTTCATTCAGCAGCTGACCTAATAGCTAGTCAACTAAGCTCATATTTAAACCCGAAGAATATACTAATATCGCTTTAGTGGGACCTCCATAGTACGTAATATAATACATAACCCGCTCGTCAAAATGACTTCTCGATTGCTACTGAAACCTGAATCGAAATACGAGTATCAGCTGCTTAGTGGGGCGCCGGCGGGTTAACATGGTCCTTGGCTCAAGAAGCGGTTGCTTAATTTTCGTAATTTTCCTGCAGCCTGTGTTGTTGGCCGAGTTGACGACTGGAGGCTGTTTCGTAAACGCGGATACGCACAAAAGCTCGATTTCGCGGACAGATAAGTCGCATGGTCGAGGCGATCGAGTTAGCTGAAAAGTTACTCTCTGTGGAACAATTCTATAGTCATCGCCGCTTTCTTTAGATGATCAAAACTGATTAGTATATTACCGTCTCTCCGGAGCCCATAGTTTCGGTTTTGTACGAAATCTCCGAAACGAAAGTTTGACACGAAAAGAACAAAAAAACACCGGCAAAACAAAACTATGCTTTGCAAGTTTATCTGCACCGGCTACACTTAACCGTCTCAGTTCAAATACCTATAAAATTGGGCATTAAACAAAAGGAAATCTGTTAAATTGAACGCGCCATCTGTTCAGGCGGCCCGGCCGAGCCGCCGCGACCTAGACTCAGCCGCCATGTTTGTTTGGTGGTGGCGCCCCCTATAGGTCGCTGGAGTCGCGAATACTCCGCGACAACTTTTCTTGGCAATGCAGTGGAAGGTACAGGCCCGCGTCCCCTCTCCCATTTTGAGTGTGCGCGGGCTCTCCTCCTCTCCCCGGAAATGGGGGAGGAGGAGAGCCTGCGTACACTCACTGTGGGAGAAAGGACGCGGGACGTACCTTCCACTGCATTGCCAACAAAAGTTGTCAGTCGTGTGCCAGCGCTGGTGACTCTCGGCAGCAGGTCTTGTACTGTACTTAGTCAAGCTGGCTGCGCACTTAACCTTCCCTTTGTGTAATTTTTATCGACGTCAGACACAACGACAATTATACATCTGCTCGAAGCGGTTGCGAACGCAGTTGTATAAAGATCCAGTACTATAGCACGTGCACTTGATGTCATCGAGTGCGCGTGCAATTGAGGAGTTTCAGCGAATATAGGGGGCGCTCCGATCGATCCAACATGGCGGACAAAAGGGAGATAGATTTGCGACGCCCGTAGACCGGTAGCGTATAAATTAAACAAAGCGTGTCGTTCTTTGTTTGTTGCCGTGTGCGAGACGATCATCATTTCAACCAAGACCTACCGTGATGCTACAGATGAAGTGTTCAAGCCAGTCGAAGGCAAGAAATCTTGTCATAGTCAAGATATGTGTGCAAGTGTTCGACGTGAGCTCTCAGGCTGGTGCAGCTGTCATCAAGTTGAACCGAATGTACGCGGGTCCGAAGAAAGGTACATATCAACAATGTTCGCTCGTTGAAACTATGACGCGTACTTTATCTAAAACTAAACTTACCGGTCTGCGGCTAAAAACATTTTCGTAGACGTTGCTTAGATGTAACCATTCAGGCCTCGCATTAAAAGGTGTGGCGAACTCTTCGATTGTTCTAGTTAATTGTGCTAAAAAGCGGTTGGATGGAAAGTATGACAACTACAGCATACAAGGGACGATTGAGGTCTTTATCCTGCGTTCTATGTATCGAAACATCGGTATCCTTGGTGTTATATTGCGGTCAGCTGGTCGCCGATCGTCCTGTTTTTACGCATAATGTAAACAAGCCCCGGAAGCGCCAATCTCATTTCGATGTGCTTGTGCATCCCTTACAAGCCTCGTTTTGGCTCTTGTGGAAAGCTTTATTGTAATAGCAATAGTCTCATCGGTCATTCGAGTTGTATGTGCCACGGTGGTATCTGCTGTGTGTGATCTGCTGACATACAAGTCTGTATTAAATGCGAGGAGGAGAACGAAGGTAAAGCTTTTTAACTGTTTTCTTTTTACAGAACAGGGCAAAGCTTCTAGAACAAGAGCAATCTAAACTGATATTTGAGTGTGCTCAAGAATGAATTGCAAAAGGTGCTTATACTAAGTGGTAGATGTATGCAGTTGATTTTCTGTTTGCTTCTGCATTGTAAATTGGAAGATATGTTTCAGCAGAAGACATGTGTCCTTTTCAAAATGTCTTTTATTAGGGCAAATAGGTTTTCATACACAACCGAAAAGTTCGCAACACCATTTAATTCGAGGCCTGAATGGTTACATGATCTCAGCAACGTCAACGAAAATGTTTGTAGACGCAGACCGATAAATTTAGGTTTAGAAAAGTATGCGTCATAGTTTCAGCCTCAACCACGCAACATTGTTCATATGTACCTTTCTTGATGACAACTGCACCAACGTGAGAGAGCCCACGTCATCGAACACTTGCACACATATCTTGACTATGGTATGCAAGATTTCTTGCTTGAAGTGAAGATCATCTCGCTACGACTAGCTACGACCACCCACCGCAGCGATGCAGGCATCGAAGGGGCGCAACGCAGTCAGTCGCTGTCACCGGACACTGCTCGTTTGGCATTCACGGCTTTCCGCCCAAGTGCTTCGTTTTTACTTGGCACCGAGTGTTATTTTCTGTGCTTGTGTGTGCTCAGTGGCTGTATATGAGCCCCAAGAGCAGTTCTTCAGGCTCAATAGCGTTCGCCGAAGAACGTCTGAAGAAAATGCCACTCAGGAAAAAAAGCACGAAGACGCAACGCACCAGCTTGGCGGACTATGCACTGGGCGCGGAAATCAGGCCCATCGATATTATACACCAAATGCAAACTATATAAACAAAACAAAAACATTTTTATGCTCAAATTGGCTTCTGTGGACTATACGCCTGGACACTGGTGCCTGTTATTATGCATTGTATATTCACTGCAGTTTGTTGTGGCTTGACAGTGCCTTTCTGTAATGATGCAGAGGGGTCCACTGAACCTTGAAATAAAGATATTTAAGGACATCTAGATGCAATGTCCCTTGAAGCCAGATGGTCAGGGAAAAGGTGTGCCATTACCTAATTTGCCAACAGCACACCAATGGTCACGATCAAAACTCACCGAGTCAATGGGCAGTTTTCCCACCACAATATTTATTGCCGAGTAATCACCAATTTGGTCCATTAAAGTCTTGAGCCTGTAGGCTGTAGCACATCCATTCTGAATCTGCAAAGCTTATGCTGTAGACATGCATCATCACATGAGCATGTTTCTTATCAATCTTAAACGTAAAACGCTAGTTATGCAACGACATTCCCATATCATCACATTTTTAGCAAATTTAATGGTCCCACCTGTCACACTGTTAGCTTTGGAAGTAAACCAATTCACAATACCACCATCAGCGTACATCGTGCCAAGCATTACTGCCGCATGTGGCACAAAAATGTCCTAACTAGGGAAGCAAACTTAATCGATCGTGTTGATTAAAGCACTCAAGTACGGGCGAAATTATCAATCAAAGAAGGTGACTCGAAAAGAAATTTTTCTCGCTGAACGAATATGACTTTTTATTGGGCGTTCCGCAATGTAAGGCCGAAGACATTCACCCCGTGATCGGTACAGAAGCATTTTCAATCGGTCGTGCGTGCTAAAAACAACAACAAAAACAAAGGTGGATTAGAAACGCAATAGATTCGCCTTTGCACGGAGTACTTACACTCAAAATCGTGTCCACATAAAGCGACTATGGCCCACCTTGCTAGCAGCAATCTTAAAATTTATCCGTGTAGTCGTCGCACCCATGCACCAACCGAAAGCGTTGCTGCAAACCCCTCCGCCGTCAACTTTGAGTCGCTGTCGAGTCTGAAGAACTCTGCTCTATGACGTCCATATCCAGCCACTGAGCACATACAGAAGCACAGGGAATAATACTCGGTTCCAAGTACAAGCGAAGAACCCGGGTCGGAAAGCCCCGAATGCCAAACGACCGACGTCGGGCGACGGCGACTGGCTGCGTAGTACACAGGTTGCGCTCCTTCGACGCCTGCATCGCTGCGGCGGGTGGTCGTAGCTAGTCGTAGCAGTTCGTGTGATCTCCGTTGCTCGTACCGCAAGACTAGAGCCGCGTAATATTAAAAAAATTGGCTTGCTCTTTATGTTTATACAGCCTTGATGGAGATGCGCCTCAACGGGTAATCGGTCTCTTAGCTGTAGATGAGAAATTTAGCCAGTGCGGTACAACCGCTAACCTGGGATTTTTAACGTGCATCACGCAGTAGTGATCACACGAACGCGTGCCGGTACGAAACTCATCCAGATCGAAACGGGCGCGGGTGGCGGGGATCGAACCCAGGAGGTTCCCAGCGCAAGCTTTCGCTCCACGCTCCGAGCCGAGACGCGTTAGCCCACTCGGCCACTTCCTCCCCTCGCCGCGTAATATTATTGCTGCCGAAGTTTATAAGCCTACGTTCGCGACCAACGAATTTACACAAAGCCAACACCCAGCGAACCTATCCCCCTCGTTCTCGTTCGGCGACCGGCCGCCAGGGCGGTGACACCGTCGCTGAAACTCCTCAATATCGCTGATAGATGTTACCAAACATTTCTGGGACAACAAAAAAGAGGTCGCTTTAGCTATTGGGGAGGAGATCAGACCGTAGCGCCCCAAGTAGTCAACTTTAGAACTACACGGATGGAGACAACGAATACAATGACTCAGCGCTCGGCTGACATAACCGAACGCGGCGTCAGCGTTCGGCTGGATTTGGAGTTTGTGTTCTCCGGTGAATGGGAGACGAATCTCTTTTGTTACCACTCCAGCCTGCATGAACAATGCAACATGCAAGGTGCCCAGCTCAGCACAAAAGCCCAAGTGTGTCAAGCTCGCATTCTCTGACGACTGCTTTCGAGAGATATCCGGCACTTAACGTCACTTCGTTTATTGTAAGTATTTTTTAATTAAATCACTGTGCCCCGCGCTCTATTAAAGAAGATGACATGACCATCCCCACAAGGCCTATGGCAATCTGAAAAGGCCTTGTATTAGGTATACACCGAGGTGTGTGTGTGTGTGTGGGGGGGGGGGGGGGGGGGGAGGGAGGGCAACAAACGGGTCAGAGCGTTTTCCAATAGTGACATTACTGAATATCACGTCCTGCGGCGCAACTTAGACATATCGTTTAACTACAATCTACATTCCCTGTATGGGGAGTTTTCTATAAGCGAACTTGGGATACGGATACGAGTGAATAGATAACAGAGAGAGTCCACACAATAGCCACGGCAGTGGTCGCACCTTCTTTAAGTAGGTTGCGTTCAGAAAGGCACTGAACGTCTGGGGACGCTTTGTTGGCATTTTGAGAGGTCATACAGCGCGTATTTAGTTTCCTGTCCTGTTCTTAGCTTATCAATATTCGCTTACAGACAGTGTTCGCGAGAGCAATAAGTGACGGACCGACGACAAAGCTAGAGAAAAGAAACAAAAGAAAACCTCGACGTTTTGCCATAGCGGAATAAAATATACAGAAAGGAAAACTTTTTTTTTTGTCCACTTATCATTTTTTCTATTTATATACTTTTCTTGGCACTCAAATTTGCATTGTTGTCGTAGGTCGTTTCCCGGTCCGTTGCGCCTCAGTGTGGCAATCTTTACTTCCGTAAAACCACCCCTTTTGCTTGAGGAGTTTTGGGGGGAAACTCTAGGAAAGAAAAGGCGTCTTTGGGAAGGCGAGGGGAAAACCTTTGTTGTACGAAGTTTGGGCTGAATTATGAGTCACAATCGGCAAAAAAGCTATGTTTTCACGAGCTCAATCGAAGTCATCGGAGCTAATCGGAGCTAGCAAGAGGATTTGGTTGCTCAAAAGAATGTTCACGTTTGCTCGTGCCACGCTCATGCCACTTCATACCGAAAAAGTCGGAAAATCGCGGAATGTCAAAAATGTACTTGAGATAATGAGTACAAGATACTCAGAAATGTAATTAAAATAGAGTATCAAAAAGTTTTCATCAAAAGTATTTGCAAGATACCAAGATGCTTCAAAAAGTATTTGAAATAGAGTATCTTGAGTAGAGCCCAAGCGGCACAAGGATATTATGCGAGTATCTACACAATATTGTTTGCAAATACTCCGAATATACGCTTCTTCCCATCCACACGATGTCTAGAAAATATCGTTTCAAAAGCGGGGAAGTGCCAGCAGAATGTCACTGGAGCACCGCCACAGTCAGGCTGAGTACCCACCGGACGCCGAGTATATCTAGAGAGTACTAGCAGCGTCGGCTGACTGCACGCCGGACATCGTGTGTTAATCCAATGTCATTCGAGTTGTCGGAGTACCCGCCGGACATCGCCGGTATATCCATAGAGTACTTGAAGTGTCGTCTGAGTATCCACCGGGCATCGCGTATGACTATCGACCTGGCGTGTCGGCTGAGCACCTGCTCGATATCGCGCGTATATCTATGGAGTATTAGAGCGTCGGCTGAGTATCAGCCGGGGGTCGAGAATTTCAATTTCGTACTGGCAGTGTCGTCCGAGCACCCACCAGATATTGCACGTATATCTATAGAGTACTTGGAGCCTCGGCGCCTCAAGATGGTAGGGCGAGGGTAAGAAGGCCGGAAAGCAGAAAACAGAGGGAACGCTGGAGAAGAGAGGGGGAAACCCCCTTCTCTCTTTAGCGTTCCGTCTGCTTCCTCCTCCCGGCCTGTCTTACCCTCGCCCTGCCTTCTCGAGTTGAAACGGACTATCGATACGCCCAATTTATGTGCTACAAAACTATTTTATTTGCTCACGCCATCATTACGCTTCGGGCTTTTTTAGCACCTTTATTATACACATATGTAGATACATTACACATACCACAAGCATCAGCTGAGCGCATACACATACACGGCACATACAAACATAAGCCCAACAGCCTTACTCTTTTTCATAAGTTTTATTACAACATGCCATCATTCATGCCCACTCACTGTAAGGCTGCCTAATACATTTCTTTACGTCATGCTCATTCCTTAAAAATTGCACCTATATTCGGTCGCACTAATAGATACAAATTCTCTCCTCTTGCTCTGTCCATTAAAAATTGGAATTCTCTCCCAAACGACATAGTCACTGAACAGAACGAAATAATATTCCGCGAAAAATGTTCGGCTTTGGTACCATGATATGTTTTCAGCGCCATGCCTGCTTGTGTTTACTATAAATTGCGCACTGTGTCCCCAGTTCTGCTGTGCCCGGTTTGTGTAAACTTTGTTCCGAATCCTGTATAGTTCGTTCTTTGTTTTTGCTTGTTGTTAATTTTTAACCTTAGTTCTTTGATTGCCATTGCATCTTGCATTTGTTTGTATTTTTCTATCCCCCCCCCCCCCCCCCCCATGTAATACGTTCGAACGAACGTCTTTGAGGCGAATAAAACTTGAACTTGAACTTGAGCCAACACCTAGAAATAAGGCCGCAGCGCTCTTCTCGTGACGTCGCAAAGGAAGGCCATCGGGGGCGCGCGTCGAAGCGAAGGCAACGAGCGTGGACCGACCGTCGTAACGCGTTTTTCGTCACATACGCGTGTCTTATTAGCTAAAATGAATGGTGTACATAGAAACGGGGCTAGAAAACATTTATTACGCGGGCAAAACATTACACCGCTAAATAATCGGTACGAAATGGCACGAGGTATGCGTATAAGGCGTCTATAGAACAATGTGATTGTTTTAAGTCGAAAACATTGAGTCGCAATTATTGCTGTAGGAACGCATGTTTTATACAGAAATACTTCACAAAATGGCGAGACACACAGTGATTGGACACAGCAAAACAAATCACAGTTAACAGTCAGGTAGACGTAGTCAACGCGGACATGGCTAGACAAGTGTCACGGTAATGCAATCGACCGTTATCGCGTGCAGTCGCTGAATTCTTGCATCATACCCCGGCCACATGGCACAATAATGTAATTTCGATCGCATAACATTATGGGGTCCACAAATCAGCTTGCGGCGCTCGTATGGTCACTCCAGATCGCGAACTGATTAAATCCCATATCAATTAATGAAACTTTTTCGTATGGCAGGGGTACTAAATTTACTATTTATTCAACTAATTTACTTCTCCCTATGGGCTTGAGCTTCCTTAGAACAAAATATAACTAATTTTGTATACAATAATACTATTACCTTAATACAGTTAAGCTCCTAGTATAAACGCGGTAACGGCAATAAAGTAACATTACTATAAACACACACACAAGCACCAACAGCGCACTTTCAATAATCACAGATTTGTTATTCACCTCTAATATAAACTAGAATACTATACTTCGTTTCACCTTATGTGTGAGCGAAGGCAAAGCTGGAAGCGCGAGCGCAAAAGTTCCGTACGTTCAGCTTTGCTCGAGCGCGCGAGCTGGGGAGAAACGCAAAAAGCGCTGGTCTCGCGCTTCTAGCTTTGGCTTCGCTCGGAGATAATGTGAAACGAAGTATACGGTGTTTTCACTGAAGTAATTTCGTCCACCATTTTGTTGTTGTGAGCTGTCTGGCGTGTGCCAAACTCGAGCATTCCAAGGATTAACATGACCCCTCAAATGCATAGAGCACCGCTGACCTCATCTCAACCGGTTACGATGTAATCCTTCAAAGTAGTAAATTTGTTTGAAAAAGCAAACTAACAACAAAATGGCGAATTGACGTCATGTGTAAACATCTGATACCACGCACATTTACAAATGTCAACGCCACAGCACGCGGATAGCGACGAAGAACACGATTCCATTTTATCACGACACTTTAAAAAAAAAATCACCTGCAGCACTTTGCTTGCGTCCTACATGACCGAAAAAAACCGTAAATAAGTTGTTTCTCACCTGTCTATTGTATCCGCACGTCCCGCTTTATCCGCCAAGAAAACATTTGAACACGAACACCAAGATGACTCTTTGTCGAGAGAGGGTCTATCGATAATGACCAGTGTCATCATTGACTAGTTGCCACAGATGTCACTAAAACCGTAGCGGGACTTGTCCCCCTAATCCACGGAACTGGCCTAGTATCAAACGAACAACAAAAAAAATACTATCCGGCAAGCACTCGCAGATCTGGTCGTCTCGGAGAAGCCGCGTCGAGTTCCCACGGCGTTGGAAATCATCCGTTCCTCAATATCCCCTCTGTCCGTCGATGTCTGGCTGCCTCCAGGCCGTCCCGCCCAAGGAAAAATCTGCGTCCTGGTCTCCGCACCGTCCCGCGCCCAGCACCTGGCCCCGTTCTTCCTTCCTTTTTGTTCCCACCAGGAATCATCCATTTCCGCCGTAGAAAAGGTGCGGAGGCTCTGCTGAAATGTCCCTCGCCCGTTTCTGTTTCTGTGTGCTTGGGCTACACCCACACACCCGCGCGCGCGCACCTAACCGGATCCTGCTTTGGGCCCAAGCGCAGTGTTGCCAGATGGTCCCACCAAAAAACCGCCAAACGAGTGGGGGGCACAGCCCAAATATAGCCAAAGCCGTAAAAAAATATAGCCCAAAATAGCCGCCAAGACTAAAACAATGAATTTTAATCCTTATATTGACAATTTCTCACGCTCATACAATACATGTTAGAATCTCTGTTTCAACCCTCAGATGCACCACCTTTTGTGCACATTATCTTAGTTGTGAATTTTTCAAGAAAGCTTCGGAAGGATGAATATCCGTACACAACTGGCCCTTCCTTCGTAGGTTTTCAGAGGTACAGAACACACAAAGACAGCTTTATTGTGAAGCCCGGGAGATATGATCATACAATGAAAGAACAAAATACAGAGGCAGAACAGTCATAACACTGGGCGTTTCAAACCAGAACCCCAATATCTCAGGTCCTTACAAATATCCCCCCGTCTCTTTTTCTTTGTGAAGGATATTAGTGTCACCCATTCATGTTCACGCACTTCTGATTGTGTTCTTGGGGTGGGCAACGACTGGAAGGTAGTCAATTGTTTAGCGGTGAAACTGCGGACTCCTCATTTTTACACACCTAGGTGCCTAAAGATGATCACAATGGGCACCAAAGCAGCATTTGGAGAGTTCAATCTACGTCCGGGCAGAGCCATATGCGTCCGGGTTGAAGGCGCGCTACCGGGCCTGTGGTAATGCAATCTGTTTGGTTTGCTCCACTGCGCTGTAGGGAGACCGCTTGAACTCTGCAAGCATTGCTTCACTGCGTAATGTGAAAACCCCAAAGTTTGCAGAAGTTTGCAGCCTTTCTCCTTCCTCTCCCTCCTCTCGACTAGCCAAAAGAGAAACTTCTTTGTTTCGAAACTGATTAAAAGTTCGAAAATTAATTAGCCGAGCCTCAAAGTTCGGCGTCAAACCTGAGGTTCGACAAAAGTTCGCCGCATTCTTAGAAATAGCCCAAAATAGCCACATAGCCAACCACGAAATTTTGACGCCAATTAGAAAAAAATGTAGCCCAATTTGGCTATATATAGCCCAATCTGGCAACACTGCCCAAGCGCCCTATTTCGAAGGATTAACCGAAGACGGGTACGTCACAACTGTCTCTCTCCCTCTTCTTTCCAAGTTGGCTTTCCAAGGCGCCAGCGAGTCTGGTCACGTGAGGTTGAACTAAAAAAGTTGGGTTCACTCTCCCTCTTATTATGCCTCCTCTCTCGCTCGTGTCGTCCCGTCTCTCTCCCCTCCCCTTCCAACTTATCTTTTTGGGAGGAAAAAAATATTCGCGCAATCGTGGTTACCCGGTTTGCGTCGGTGCAATATATGGACATCGGCCCGGTGAATATGGTACCGGCTTTCTTTCAATATCATTTTCGAATCGGCCAAAAATGCCTAATACTGCGCAGTTCTTGCCGATTTAGAAACAATGTTAAAAAAAAGCACGGTTCGTGTACCATACATATCATGGTTGCGTCGCCGCAATATAACAGATATTTTGTCGACGTAAGCAAAATCAAAATAGTACCAGCACAATTTAGCCGATACAACCGAAAAATCGGCAATACTCGCACGACCTTCCCGACCCGAGGCGAATATCGCCTCAATATTGTGTGCTGCCTGGGAGTATTTGAGATAGGCACAAGTCTGGTATGATGTAATCAAGCTCACTGTCTCGCCTGGGGGAAACATAATTTACCATGTTCTGTTTTTGAAGAAAATTCTAGTATATTTAGCACACAGCACGGGAACGCGTGCATTGGAAACACGTATTAATCAAGGCGTCGCCTTGAGGGCAAGGTCTAAGTAAATTAAGTACAAAACCTCAAAGTTAATTAAAAATGCGACACTTACACGTTCCCATGGTCGCAACCAAAAGTTTCAATGTAAACCGAAATATCCTTGTGGTATCCATACTTGAGGGGCTATCAATTAGAAAACAAAAGAAGTCAATCAAACTACGTTGTGCTACAACGAAATGTCACTTTAATTTTAATAATTAGCTTACAAAATCTGTTACTTTCTTCTTAGAACAAAAGGCCAAAAATATGCCTTACCTGAAATAATCCTAAAGAATAACTGTAAGTCAGCGAAATAAATATCACGGTTGAGAATGATAATATTTTAACGCAATGTATTATGAATATGCGCACGAAGAGCTCAATGTTGCTTTAATCTTTGAGGTAGGTTCAGTGACCCTAGCGCAAAACACTCCGATTTCACACCTGCGGCAATAAACCTGGAAGCAGGAAGTAAAATATCTATCTAGAAACATCCTGTTGCGAAAGCAAAAGGTGATGAGTTCGGGCCAACCTAGGTCAAATGCTGAGGAAGTGACCTTTACAAAAGAACACAAAGTCTGAATTGAATTTTTCTCCCCAGCGTGTTTTATGGAATGCTCGCCAAATCATACTTGCCAAGACGACGCATGGCGCTGAGAAAATGTTGATGTCATATTGGTTTCTGAAAATTGCATATTTAGGAAAATAACAACTTTCACGACAATTACATTGGTCATCGATTTTGAGTACATCACTTTAATTAGTGAATTCGAAGGTATGACCTCGGTAGCTGAATCTGCTTCCGAAGTTTGCACCGTTCGGGCGCATGATTATGATCTCCTCGAGAGGGTCGACAACAAACGTTGCGCGCCGTGTTTTTTTTTTTTTTTTTTTTTTGTGATCTTCATGAAGAGACGAGTACCAACTGGTTTTTCCGCCGATTCCCACAAAAACCGTTGCCCTAAATTTTGTTAGATAACACTGTGACTTGAAAGGAAAGCCGTATCGCGTTAGCAATTTCAATGAAGAATTGCTGAAGAATGACGGGATGAAAGAGGCGGTCATTGAGCGTAATATCAAGTGAATTGCGTATCGCTGGTCACGCTCAAGACACCCGAAGAAAAATAAGAGTTGGCTGAACTTTGTGAAATTAAGGTGAGCAATCTGCGGTGCATCATCGTGGACCCCGACGACAAGAAGTTTTCGCCTCAGGCATGGTGCCATATCATGTCCGAGACGACGCGGTTCGCAGGGCTCCATGGAGTCGCATACGGTAGAGTGACCTGTCACGATCTTTCTGGAACGTGGACGAAGGGGGCCGAAGCACCCGCCGAGGAGAGACGACACGCAGCCTGGTTGTGAGGGTGGACGATGACTGGCCGGAGCGCGTGCGCTCAACGGCGTTTATTGGTGTCGTGAACAATGTTGCCCGCCGAGCCTGGCGGCCGCAGACGGGCGGACTGGAGGGGGGCGCTACATACTTGTTACACTCCTCCCCCCCAGTTTGTTTTTTCTAAAAACAAAATATATGAACAAACACACACGGCCGACACCAACTAGGCGTCAGGTCGTGTCAAGTCCCGGCCGGTCGATGGTGAAGATCACCCCGGCGAGTACCGGTCAGGTGGCCTTCGCCGCCACATACTCCGCCTGGGCCCTGGAGTCGACGGGCCAGGTGTGGCAACGCCGGGCGCTGCCTGTACAGGTCGCGCTCCACCCAGTGGAGCCGCAGGGACCGGATTTGTGAGGGGCACTGGTGCAACTGGTGCCACAGGAGTGGCGACGCTTGTCGCCTCCGGGGTGGGTCGTGCTCCGCTGGCCACGACTGGTGCTGTTGGGCCCCCTGCAGGCTGGTCCTCTGAAGCGACGGCCGAGGGTGGAAGCCAGGTCCCGAAGCGAGGCCTGACATGGTCGGCGTGCCGGTGCCAGGTGGTCCCGTCGGGCATGCGGACGAGCAGCGATGAGGCGCTCGCTGGTGAAACCACATGTCCGGCAGACCAGGGTGGGCCAGGACGGAAGTTCCTGGCGTACACCGACGCTCCCGGCTCCGGCAAAGGCCCGGGACGGCACCCTCGGTCAGCAGCCAGCTTCTGCTTCAGCTGCTTCAGGAGCGCCGTGGACCGGAGGTCTGGATGCAAGACGTCCAGGGGGGTCTTGACCATCCGGCCC
The DNA here is from genome assembly GCF_016920785.2 of Ixodes scapularis. Classification (NCBI taxonomy): domain Eukaryota; kingdom Metazoa; phylum Arthropoda; class Arachnida; order Ixodida; family Ixodidae; genus Ixodes; species Ixodes scapularis. Next base: position 30,295,118 of record NW_024609837.1, read on the forward strand.
AGCAGAAGCTCGCAGGGGGCACGGCCAGTGACCTCGTGAGGTGTGGTCCGGTATTGAAACAGCACCCGGGCCACCTGCGTCCGGAAATCCCCGGGCTGGCTCCTCTTCAGCTTGTTCTTGAGGGTCTGTACCACCCGCTCTGCTGCACCATTGGAAGCGGGGTGGTACGGCGGAACCAGCATCCGGCGGATCCCATTCCTCTGCAGCCAGTCCAGGTACTCGGCGCTAGCGAAAGCGGGACCATTGTCGGACACAATGATGTCCGGCAATCCCTGCGCCGCAAAGACCTGCCGCAGAGCCGCAATGGTCGCGCTCGCCGATGGACTGGTGACTGGCAGTGCCTCCACCCACTTGGAGAAGGCGTCCACTACCACCAGGAAGTAGTGGCCCTTGAAGGGTCCCGCATAGTCCACATGCAAGCGGGACCACGGCCTCTGTGGGAACGGCCAGGGGGTGATTTCCACGTGGCGCGAGGCTCGCTGGTTCTCCTGGCAGACCTGGCAGCCTTGCACCTGGTGCACGATGCCCTGGTCCAAGCCAGGCCACCAAACGTGCGACCGTGCCACCATCTTGGTCTTTTCAATGCCAGGGTGCCCCGCGTGCAGCAACTGCAGCACCTTGGCCCGCAGACTTTGTGGAATCACCACCCTGGAACCCCACAGGAGGCAGCCCTGCTCCAAGCTCAGCTCTGCGGTCTTGTGGCTGTACGCCTGGTGACGCAGCTCCTCCCCTCGGGCAACCGCCTTGACCACCTGAGACAGGACCGGGTCCCGGCTGGTCGCCTGCGCCACCGCAGTCCTGGTCAGCACCCCCGGGTAGGCCCGCTCCAGCAGGAAAACGTCAGCTGGCTCTGGAACGGCAGCAGGCACCTCCGGCGGGGGCAGACGGCTCAGGGCGTCAGCAGGTCCCAAGTCCTTCCCAGGGCGGTAGACCAGCTTGTACCTGTAGGCTGCCAGCGTCAAGGCCCAGCGTACCACACGAGGCGATGCTTGCACTGGGACCGCCTTGTCAGGTCCCAGCAGCCCCAGCAGCGGCTTGTGGTCCGTGACTGCCTCGAACTGCCGGCCCCACAGGTACTGATGGAAGCGCTGGACCCCGAAGAGGAGGGCCAAGCCTTCCTTGTCGAGCTGGCTGTAGCGTTGCTCCGCCGCATGTAGTCGACGAGAAGCAAACGCCACAGGGCGTTCCTGACCATCCTGACCCCGGTGCGACAGGACGGCTCCTACCCCGTACGGCGACGCATCCACGGTGAGGACTACAGGCATGGCCGGGTCGAAGTGCACCAGCACTGGAGCCTTAACGACAAGCTCCTTGCTGCGCTGGAAGGCCAAGTCCTGCTCCTTCTTCCAGGCCCACTGCTGCCCATCACGAAGCAGGCAGTGCAGCGGCTCTAGATGCGTCGAGAGGTGGGGCAGGAACCTCCTGTAGAAGTTGATGAGGCCGAGGTAGCTCTGAAGCTCCTTCTTACTCTTGGGCTTCGGCGCCTTGAGCACGGCCTCAATCTTGCGGGGTGCCGGGGCCAGGCCAGCCTGGGAGATGATGTGTCCCAGGTACTCCACGCTGGGGGTCAGGAACATGCACTTGTCCAGCCTCAGCTTGAGACCGGCGTCCTGTAGTCGTGTCAGGACTTTGCGCAGGTTCTGCAGGTGGTCCCCGTCGTCGGTACCGGTAACCAGGATGTCGTCCAAGTACACCGCCACGTGCCTCATGCCCCTGAAGAGGTTGTCCATCTCCCTCTGGAAGATGGCTGGGGCTGAGGCCACGCCGAACGGTAGGCGCGTGTACTGGAAGAGTCCCATGGTTGTCGAAATGGTGACATACTTCCGGGCGGCATCCTGGAGCACCAGCTGCTGGTAGGCATCTCGAAGGTCGAGCTTGGAGAACTTCTGTCCCCCGGACAGAGCCGACCAGAGATCTTCTACCCGAGGCAGCGGGTACTTTTCGACGGTAGCGACGGGGTTGATGGTGACCTTGAAGTCCCCGCAGATCCTGACGCGGCCGTCTCGCTTGAGGACTGGGACAATTGGTGCAGCCCACTCGGAAGTCTTGACGGGCACCAGGATACCCTCTCGCTGCAGTCGTTGCAGCTCCTGGGTGACCCCGTCCTTCAGGGCAAACGGCAGCGGACGCGGCTTGAAGAATCGAGGCCGGGTTCCCTCGGGTATGTGGATGCCGACCGTCGTGCCGGCGAAGGTGCCCACCCCCGGCTGGAACAGGGACTGGAGGTCGGTCAGGAGGCTCGGGACGTCTTGCACCACGTGCAGCGCAGCTTCTTGGTACTCCGGCAGCCGAACACCCAGCGAGTGAATCCAGTTTCGGCCCAGCTGCGTCGGCGACGACCCCTTGGTTAAGTAAAGGGGAAGGATTGCCTCCCTGTCGCCAAGGCGAACGCTGACTTGGGCCCGACCCTGGACCTGGGAAAGCTGCCCGGAGTAGGTGCGCAGCATGACGTCAGACGGCTCGATGGACACGCCAGGGAAGGTCCGCTTGAACAGCTTCCCGGGCATGACCGACACGCTGGCCCCCGTGTCCAGCTCCATGGTGACGGGGTGGCCGCAGATTTCGACAGACACCAAGTAAGGTGGCACAGACGATGGAGCTCGCTTACTCGTCTGCCACACGTCGAAAATCTGCGGGTCCTCGGCCACGACGTGGACCCTGGCTGACGACGAACCCGGGCCTGGTGCCGCTCGTCCCCGCCGCGTTCTCTTGCGACGGCCACCCTGGCCGCGGGCTTGGCTGGAACCCGGGCTTGAACCAGGCTGCTGCTGCTGCTGGCCGCCGCTCGTCCTCCCCCCTCGGCAGACACGTGCGAGGTGCCCAGTTCTCCCGCACGTGAAGCATTGTGCTTGGACGAACTGGCACTGTGAGGGGGAGTGGGCAGCACCGCAGCGGCTGCAGGCACCGCTCCTTGCCGCCATCTTGTTCACCGCCGCTTCCGTCGACGGTGAGCCGGCCGCACGCGCTATCTCGCTGGCGTCCTTCGCTGCTGCTTCCATCGCCAGCGCTGCCTTCACCGCGTCGTCCAGCGAGGGGTCGGGGAGCTCCAGGAGTCGCGTCTGCATGGCAGGGTTGTTGATGCCGCAGACGAACCGGTCCCGGAGTAGCGAGTCCAACTGGTCGCCGAAGGCGCAGGTGCTCGCTAACCCTCGTAGCGCAGCGACGAACTGCCCGAGGGTCTCCCCGTCCTGGCGGCTCCGGTTGTTGAAGCGGAACCGCTCGATAAGCGTGGACGGCGCCGGGCTGAAGTGCGAGCGCAGCGTGGCGAGCAGCTCACCCAGCGTTTTGACGTGCGGCGTGGCCGGCTTGAGGAGGTCGAGCAGGAGGCTGAAGACGCGGGTCCCGCAGCTGGCCAAGAAGATGTCCCGTTGTTTCCCCTCGGGCGTGTCGTTCGCCCGGAAGAACACGTGGACTTGTTCTTCGTAGACTGGCCAGGCGGACCCATCTCCGTCGAACGGCTCGAGCCTCCCGTAGAGCGGCATGGCGACAGGAGCGGGCGGCGGTGTTGCGACTCTCTCGGCGGCGTGGGCCGAACCGTGCACGTTGGTGGGCTCCAGTGCCACGGTTCCTCGTCGCCAGTGTCACGATCTTTCTGGAACGTGGACGAAGGGGGCCGAAGCACCCGCCGAGGAGAGACGACACGCAGCCTGGTTGTGAGGGTGGACGATGACTGGCCGGAGCGCGTGCGCTCAACGGCGTTTATTGGTGTCGTGAACAATGTTGCCCGCCGAGCCTGGCGGCCGCAGACGGGCGGACTGGAGGGGGGCGCTACATACTTGTTACATGACCGATATCAGCAGGGAAACCTGCGTGCCTGGGAGGTGTTGAAGGCTCATCTTTGGCGGCAACGCCCTCCTCGTCATACCTGGGCGCGCCCCGTTGCTTTTGCGATGCCAATGCGCAGGACAAATGCGCCGCGAGTCACGTGTTCCGAAGTGTGCCAAGGGCCATTGATTTGGACATGAGACCAACGACTGCGCCAAAACATACGCGAGTACAGTCGAACCGGCTGCGACGGAAAATGCAAGCGTCATCGAAATGGGCGCTGGAAAAGCGCAGGGCGCAGCTTAGTGCATAACTTGAAGTATACCACTGAACAACCAAACGTAATTGTTTTCCCAGTTAAAACGAGGGCGAACGACGACGGGAAAAGCGGCTGCCTAAAGGCCCGTTCACACTCTTGCAACCGAGTACGACTGAGCGGAGCTGGTCCTAAGAAGTCGCAAGAGGCTTAAAAACCGGTCTGGTCTCTCTCGGTCTTACTCGGTCGCAAGAGTGTGAACGGCGCTTAAGAATCCTGGTGGTGAACCCGTTCATGAACTTAAAGCTGCCGGTCAGGCACTAGAGCGGCGGTCTGCCACGACGGACAAGGACGGGCATCCCAACGACCCACAGGAGGGCGAGAAGATAAATTCTACAAACCATCAACCAGATGGGGCATTGATGACATGCCGTGCACCGCGTTCCGCCTTAAAACCAGGGCTGCAATCCACGGTGTTCGCCGAACGAGGACGGTCTGCCCAGGGGGGCCATGTTGCGCTTTTTGCACTCCCAGGAGACTAGGGAGAGGGAAGTGACGTCAACGACACAGCAAACGCAGATTGGGTGTTGATTTCGTTTTCTTCTGTCAACATCCAATCTGCATTTGCTGTGTCGTTGACGTCACTTCCCTCTTCCAAGTCTCCTGGGAGTGCAAAAAGCGCAACATAGCACCCCTGTTGCCCGGCACGACCATGCACGAACGGTCTTTTGAAAAACCTGCGGGACCTTTCTTTTTCTTCCCTGCGTATTGGTGTTGTGTTCACGACCAAGAAACTGTATTCACAACCTGAAATGAAAAATGCCCCCCCCCCTCTTCCCCCCCCCCCCCCCCCAAAAGAAAAACTTGGGAAGGTTTAGAACTTTAGGCAGTACTAAAACGCTCTCATTAGGCATTTTTAAAAAAAAATGTATGCAATTTTAGCGCATGCGTCAGGGCATGCTAAGCAAGGAGCTATAGAATAGCATGTCCCCACCGCGTTACAAAAACCCAAGCATCTCGGCTTGCGACGGCACCAAGATACAGTAATCGTTCTAATTTCACACACGTAACTGAAGAAAAAAAAAAAAAAACAAGTTTTGGGGTCCAGATAAACATTTTAAATTTGCCGTTTAAATATAAGTCTGCGACGTGCGCGGTCGACCGGTCGTGTACGCTTGCGTCGTCTCGGCAAGATAGGTCTCGTGTTGTACTGAACTTCGCACACTGTACCTTCGCCGAGAATAACTAACGTGTCGCAACAAAGCAAGTCGCCGGCGATAGACGCCCATCTTGCTGGGTCTTCCAAACCGTTTGTGATGTGCACCTCACGTAGGAGTGCGATGTCGCCATGTATTGAAAAGTGCAGTGGCGAAGATGCCGCCGACGTCGCGCTCACGACGACCGACAAAGCAGCCGCAGCCTTGCCCGTCCGGCGTCCGTGCTCACGTCGATTGCCATCCCATCTGTCTTCTTAAAAAAAAAAAAAAAAATGTTTGCGTAGTCGACAGGATTCGAACCTGTGTGGGGAGACCCCAATCAATTTCTAGTCCATCGCCTTAACCACTCGGCCACGACTGCGGGATGAGTAGGGGGCTCTGAGATGTGGTAGTAACTCAAGAGCTGGGGATGTCATGGATGAAACTTTGCATGTAGCCGCTCAACGTCTATACAGGAGAGGGCGCTGCGGTCAAATGCGTATATAATCGCGTTAAACTTTGCATGCATTGGCTCAACGTTTATAGACGAGAGGGCGCTGCGGCCAAATGCTCAAAAAATCAGTATCATCAGCACCACCAGAGCTTCGCCCCAATCAACATCATTCACTACGTGGAGATGCGGGCATTTTTTTAACTGTACTCGTTTTGGCGAACATCTGGTGCATCACGAATCCTCCTTGGAGGCCGCAAAAAGTCTACGTACGCACACAATTTTTCAAAATTAGAGTACGCTGAAATCGCGCACGCAAAATGCAAAACGCGGTTAGCGTTTAGTGCATGCGCAATGGCGACGACGCTACGACGCCATTTTTCGCGTAAGCAAAGTCTTTGCGGACGCTATTCTATATATATATATATATATATATATATATATATTTATATTTATATATATATTGTTGTTGTTGTTGTTACACTTTATTAAGATAAGGATGGCGCGACGGCCTGGAGGGGACGGTTTACAGGGGAGGATTAAAGAAAACTAAAATTAAGGTTATATCCTTCGGTCAATGCCCGTCGCGCGCGCAAAGTCCCAGAGGGACAGCAGCGTCTCTTTCGCACAGGCACTACTCTTGGGGTTAATCCAGTCCTCGTAAGCACGCACATTGGGGTCTAGAAAACAACTCCGTTCAGTTTGGAGCCCCGCACACTCCCACAGTAGATGTCGGACCGTAGGGGGAACCCCTGTAGAACATGTAGAGCAGGTCACCGTCGGGCTGGGAGCCTCGGTTGACTGCGCTGACTCGGAGTGGGAATTCGTTTGTGAGGTGGATGTATCGCCTGAGTATTCTGTAGCAGGCGGGCACCCTCTCTTGGGGGTGTAGGTTGAGAGCTGGCTTGAGGTCTGCTGGCCTTCAGATGGGCTAGTGCCAGATGAATGGCATCTAGTTCAAGGCGACAAGTGCTGGGGTCTTGTGAGTAGTGGTATGTCTCGGTATGCGCGTCAGTGCCGGTGACCCAGGCAAGGGTGGCTCGTTGGGTCGCTTCACACCAGGCATTGTCGGTAAAGATGTCTATTGGTGTTCTACCTTTGCGGTCGACTAGGGATGCTCTTTCCTCTCGATGCTCTTCCCGGCTCGTTCTTCGGGTGAGAGGCTTAGGGAGACGCACCATGACGTCTTCCCATGGAGGGACACTCTTGAGGATTGGGTCTTGCGGCCTCCCTGGAGAACGGCGAGGTACTTGGTGTTGGTGAGTCAGGAGCAGCTGTCGAGCCACAAGGGATAAACGTCGGCGGAGGCGGCCCGTGTTGCGAGTGTCAATTATCGCTTGGATGAGAGGAGGGTCGGCATAGCGGTGCAGATCTTCCGTCCGAGCGTGACGGGGGAGGCCCGTAATGGCACGGAGGCACGCGCGATGGAGTACTTCCAATTGGGAGATTTGCGCTTTTGTGAGGTCAAAACAAGCAGCTCCGTAGCAGGCCTTGGATGTCAGTACTGCCTGTGTGAGGATACGAATAGTCCGGGTACCTGCTTCCCCGAAACACGTGGCGATGCGTCGGATATATATATATATATATATATATGACAATATGCGCGAGCTCTTTATCTATTGTTGGTAAAGTACTCCTGAAATCACTGTAAGTAAAGTATAAAATAAGTTAAAGGTTATGCATTTCAAGTAAAGTATTAACTACACCAGGTGCAATGTATCTTAAGGAAAGTACTATGAATACAATGCACTCTCAGAGTACTATAAATGCAAGTATTTGAGCGAAGTACTGTAAATACAATGTACTTGTGTTGTAAAGTAAAAGTTTTTTTTAACACTCTTTAATTGGTAACTTTTCATTCCCCTAGATTTTTTTTTTTTTTTCAACTGATATGCATTGTCCTAGGTGTAATCGGGGGTGCATCAGTTATTCTCGGGAATGGTTGCGAATAAGTGGAATGATGTCAGTGGCCACAAAGTAGTTGTTTTACTCTCGTTGACGAACACAATAAACATATAAAACACTTACTTGTCGACATCATTATTTTGTGATACAAAATTAAAAATATCAAATTTGTAGAATATAACTTGAATTCGGGACCTGTGCCTTCCTCGAAAACTACAAAGAAAACACATTAAGTAATATACAAGTACATAATCATAGAATGTAATTCAATTAAAGTACAGGTTTTCTAAACCTACTTGAAGTAGTACTTTAAGTACAATGTCCTTAAAGAACTTCCCAACCTTGATTTTAACATATGCACTTTCAATATCGGGGCTCAAGCAGAAAACAGAACCGTTTGATTCTGAGGTACACTGCGCTGCAAAGTTACACTTAACAAATAAAGACGTTAACTATGAGGTGTGTATTAAAGAGAGTTAATAACATGACGTACTTGTGAAAGCGCAGACTAGAGTGTACTAGAAGCACGGTGTAAGATAAAACTCTTCAATTGAGGACAGCGCGCTCGCCGCGCACTGCAGATAAAGTTCGCTCTTCACTCTCTCTCTTTCTCTCTCTCACTACGGTTTCAAGCGGCGCCGGCAGATGTCTCGTCGACCCGTGGGCACGGCAAAGACGGCTCGTGCCGCCTCATGCTCCACACGCGCAGAGCTCCATAGAGGTTGTCGCTCGTGCAGAAGGACCACGGTGTACCGAGGTGTCATGGCAACGAGATAATATTTTCGCTCGCCGTTTGGCCGCCGGCGACACCGTCAGCCGCGGGTACGGTGGTCGCGGAATGATGCAGCCTTTGGGATGCCCGTCGAACGAACGCTATCTGTTTCCTCGCGCCGCGCGTTCAGCCCCGCCGTGTCCTCGTGGGGTATTCACACGAGGGAGAAATCCCGGGGATTTCTCCCCGGCACGCGCGCATCACGAGATGAAAACGCGAGGCTTTTGCACATCGCAAAGCCTGACGTTTTCGTCGTGGGATGCGCGTTCACACGAGGGAGAAAGCCCGGGGATTTCTCCCTCGTGTGAATGCCCCTTAAAGGGATACTGAACCGATATCTGAACTTTTCAAAATAAGCCCCGGACGAGCTGCCCGGGACGTTACTATACCTAAAAATCAAGACCATACCAAGGGATGGTGATCGGATTATTATATTTCTTTGATTGAAGAGCCGCGTTCGAGCAATCCGTCGGCCGGAAGCCGCCGGTGCGATTGACGCCACCGCGGAGGAGCCCTAGCGGAACTGACGTCACAGACCTCTCGCTCCTTGGCAGACTCGGTTGTCCCGCTGCAGTCCTAATGGAGAACCGCGCCGAGTGTTCCTCATTCTGATCCAGTTTCTTCAATAATTATGCCGCGGTACTGCGCTGCACAAGACTGCTCGAACAGCGTATGTTACAGCGGCAGACCTGCGCACAAGTTTCCGAGTGAGCCCACGTTGCGGAAGCTGTGGATTCGCGCGGCCCGTCCTTCCCAGCCAACATGGAAGCCCGCCAAAGGCGATTGTCTTTGCACGGAGCACTTCGAAGACGAGGACTACAAGACGAGCCCGAAGTTACTGCAAAGTCTGGGCTTGCCTGTAAAACAGGCCTATTTGAAGCCTGGCGTGGTGCCATCGCTCTTCACGCGAAAACGCAAGCGAGAGCGGCACAGCGGCGCCGTGGAAAAACGGCGACGGAAAGAGGTGAGCGCAGTTACTAAAATATTTTTCTGCTTGTTTCTGAGAGGAAAGCACGAATGCGAGTGGTCGTGAGATTAGCGTAGTACATTGCGCGACGCTGTTAGCGCAAGCCTGCTAACTCGCCTTTGAGGACGAGCGCGGAGAAACGCCGAGATCGCGTTTTCGCTAGCAGCGTCGCGCAGGGTAAGTGTGTACTATATCCGTGTTCGCTATCGTGCCCTTAGCCGGACGAAAGGTTGCCGCCAATCGCAGGTGCTCCACTGCCGGTATCGTGTACATGGCGAGACTGCAGCTATACTCTGTTTCACCTTTGTACCGCAGGAAAGGCTACAAGCTCGAGCTTGTAGCCTTTCCTGCGAGCTCACAGCGTAGGCAGCTGCCTACGCTGTGAGCTCGCGATTCTTGCCTTCGTTGCGGTACAACATAAGGTGAAACGGAGTATAGTAGCTGCGGCGATGGCACTCGGTTTTCGGGCTCATTTGCTAGAAACTTGCTTTGAAGCTACGAGCTTGCGCCGGCACCTTTGGCTCAGTTGTGAAGGCTGGTATTTATCTTTATTACTACTGATAAATGCCAGCTAATTTTAATTTGAGAAATTTGGCATAAACCAATAAATATCGAATTTTGATTTGGGCTACCTGAAAATGACACATAGGACCGAGCTGAACCATTCCTGGGAGAATGTGGTTAATTGATGATCTACGTACTTCCTTTTGATTTGCAGCGGGTATATTCCGAGCTTGAGCAGGATGTGCAAACTCCGCGGCATCTTGAGCATGTGCTATTCTTCATTGTGGCGCATAAGGAGATGCTGTTGAATTTTGGAATAGGGTACTCACAGTATGAGTGCCACGCCATTTAGAAAAGTGTGCCTGTACACATCATTCTGTTTTGGAAAACTCATTTTCCTCTCTGGTCTGCTCTCCCTGATGAGGTGGTCAAGCTGCTGTCGCTTCATCTGTTCAGTGTTAACCTGGAAGGCAGTTTCTCTCAACTGCGGAAAATAAATGAAAAAGAGCGCTGCAGTTTTTTTTAATGAGAACCTTGTTATGGTACATATTTCCACCCCTTGTTTATATTTCTGATTACTATGACGATATCTTAGTTATAGACCAACACGCGGCCCTGACGTCACGCAGCTGCGGTGGCACTCTTGACGGCACTGCGCAGGCGCAGAGGCTTCACTTCACGTGAATTCGGTTTCTGCGTTCGCACAGTCCCCACACCTGGTGTGGGCAAATGCAGGCTTTTTTGTAAACAGTGTGCCGGTTTATAAGATCTTGTTTCGTCTATGTTCTTCCCATACATTGAATACATGCTCGCAGTAATGCTTCACGTCGACAAGTGCCGAGAATGCCTAAAAACCTGGTGGTGTATGGAATTAAATTGCAGCAAAAATCAATTCTAGTGCCAAAAATAGATGCTGCTAAACGCGTGCCAATTTAGAACAAAAATAAACACTGCGAAATCTTTTGCTGAGTTACTCTGTCTTAATCTCGCGGAATGTGGTGTTTATTTATAAAGTTCACTAAGAACACCAGCTGGCCATTTATGACAACTGCACCCCAATCAAGAGGTTATTACAAGTGTTGTTCAATTTCTCGATTCGAGGCAAGGCCACTAATTAACCTCGGTCGTCATTCGACCGTTTCATCTTAGTGTTCATGACTGTGCACTTGACGGTGTGATTTGCTTACCAGTTCAAGCAAAGTCAAGATGAGGAGGGTACACAGAGTGACATGAGCCTAACGAAGATAAGGGCTTGGGCCAGTCACCCTCATTTGAGCAGAACCTGGGTGTTAGCAGCATATTGACAGTGTGTTTGTTTGCATGTTGTAAGTTTTTATGCCTATCATTTATAGATAATTGCTGAATTGCTGGAGGCACCGGCACAAGCAAAGGCCACACTCATCGCTGAAGAAGTCAGCACATCGTCAACCCCTTCTGGTGACGACACTGAGCAAGGTCCTGACTCCGGACATGAACCGATGCATGATGCAAATGCTGGCATCGAAGAACCTTGTTCGAGCTCAGGTATGTGCGCCAATTGAAACTACTCGGCTGACATATTTTAGTACTGAATTCTGCCAAATTAGGGTAATCTAGCCTATTGCTGATTACATGAGCCAAGGATGATTTTGTTTTGAAAGACACTTTATTTCCTCTGCTGTGAACAGCCCCCTCCATCAGTAATGCCAAACAGGCTCAACCTGACCTTCGGAACGCTGCTACGCAGACCTCGGGCATCTACAGAAATCGAGGTATGTATCTGCAAGAAGAAATTTCACAGAAGGCAGCATTGTTCAGATCGTTGTAACACGTTATGATGGCACAGGCATACAAGTCACCTTGAAGACTTCATCACGAAAGTCCCAAACGAATCCTGTCCTCGTGACACCACGATGCTCCTCACCAAATCATGTCCCCCAAGCTCCATTGGATTGGATGTTGCCTGAAGGGCTGACTCTGTCGCCGCAGCCGCCAGTGCGCAGACAACCAGCTCCACCGCCGGACCCACCACAGCTGCCAACAATAAACAATGAGCTGCCCAGTGCAGGCCAGGAAGAGTCTGTTGAAGAGTGTCCCACGGAGCTGCCAGAGCCACACGTGGAAGCAGACAGCCTATACCTCCCCTCTGACGCTAGCTTCCTCATGATGATGTCCGACACCGGCTTTCTGAGGTTGGTATCAGTCGGATATATGTCATCTTTAGTGACGAGTATGAGGGGTGTGTAAGCGGTTGCTTTTTTCTTTTCTTTTTTTATTCCAGGGATGCACAGCAGAACACTGCATCTGACAGCGCACTCAGTCATCATGAGAGCAGCAAAAGCATCGACTACGTCTCGGAACGAAAGTTTATTGTTTTCGAGTCTTGTTTGGACGAGCTACTAGGTAATTGTCCCGAGTGCACTGCACTGTGCCGCATCACAGAAAAGAAGATCAGAGGGACATGTCTCCGGGTGCACAGAATGTGCAACAATGGCCACCAACACACCTGGACCAGCCAACCATCAGTGAATAGGAGGGCCCTGGGCGATGTGCTCCTAGCTGCAGCAACGCTCTTCTCTGGGAGCATCGTCAAAAAAGTGCTAAGGCTCCTCCACCAGATGGGCGTGCCCTGTTTATCGTACGAGACACACTTTAAGATTCAGGGTGCCTTCCTTCTACCAGCGATCAGACAGGTATGGCACGTTTTCTAGCTTTTCCTTTCCTGTGAGAGGTGTATTTTAGGTGCCAATATTTCAGGCTCAGCACTCCTATGGGATCCTGAATGGTGTAGTACATGCGTAGGAAGTACCATATGTTTCTGTCTACAAGTCACACACTCCTATAAACGGCTGTTTTTACAAAAAGCTTGATATATACATGTTTGCAAGTGCGTCTTCAGGGTGCCTCCATCTTGCCGAGTTGGGTTGTGCTTGGGCGCGGCCATAGTCTGATTACGACACCTTAGTGAGGCATCGTAATCGAATTTAATGCGCCCAAGTGCACTCCAACTGGGCAAGGTGGCGGCGCCCCGAGGCCGTACTTGCAAACGTCTATAGGTGGCACATCTTTATACGGGCCGCAAGGCAAAACTGCATTGATAAGCTGTCATATGTATATTGTAATATAAGCACAAGTAAGAGCCAGCTTCAATGTTCTTGCGAACTACCGTGGGAAATTTGTTCTGATATGGCCGGCTGTAAGCTCTGCTGGAAGCCGGCATATTGCCAAGGTTCTAATTGTAAGGAAAAGCTGATCCGCCGACCCGAAGGCCACATCTAATGGATCTAGGTCTGTACGATTCAATATACTGCAGCACCCGAGGCTACATCTAATGGATCTAGGTCTGTGCGATGCCATACAAACTACAGGCTCTGCCGATTCTCCTTTGTTGTAACTTTGATACGGCCTTGCACAGCTATGGCTTATACTTGCAAAAAAAGCGGTGTAAGTCGCACCTCTGTGTAAGATGCAGTGACAGGAATTTGAGGAAAGAAACAACTTATGTGCTGGAAAATATTGTAAATAGGGAGAGCTGAGATGTCCTCTGTTCCTCTGCACCTATTTTTACCACACTCCTGGGGTGGAAAGGTACCAACTGTGTGGGCAAAGCAAGTATATACAGGGTTCATGGCACATACTTCAAGCTCGAAGACTCGCCGCATTCCATGTGGGTGAATTGTCGCCCTATGTGTTTCTAAACGTGGAGGCAACGTTTTTAATTAGTTCTTATTCTCCTGCTTCGTGACTGATTGCACCTACTGGATAAGTGTACAGTGTAAAGGGCAGATTTTGATTTGGGAAATAAAGTAAAAGAATCAAAAATAAATGTTTCCCAGGCCGATCGTAAAGATTAATCGGCGAGTACTCTATTTTTTATACGGGGTGGCATTTCTTCAAGGTCAAAAAAACGAGCCCGCTCTTGAGAAGGCGGCTCCTCGGCAGCCAAACTGTCCTTGTTGATTGCTACGAGGGGAACAAGACCTGAACAGGCAGGGGTGTATGCGACCTAAATAAGTGCAAAACTATGCTTCTTGAGTTTCAATACGAAAAATGTCAAAAGCTATTCATCAACTAGCCCCTGCATAGATAATAGAAAGTAAAAAAGTGTTTTGCCAATCTACCTAGTAGTGCATATGTGCCTTCAATATTTATACTCACGACTCGGAGCATTTCATCCCCTCATTTTGAAAAGAAAGAAAGACGAATTACAATTTGTCAATGCTTTGATCGCATTTACTGGGATTCAAACTTAAATGCTGAACTTCCATGGACGTTCACATAAAGAAAAGAAGCTTGCAGTATACTTATAGGTGAAATGAAAAGCATGTTCAGGATTTATGTTTGTTTACAAAAGTCTTTGCAAATAAACTTCCAGGTGTGGAACAGGAAACAAAACGAGCTCTTCGAGCAAGCAAGTGGACGAGAACTGGTCCTCGCTGGTGATGGGCGGTCAGACTCCCCCGGGCACTCAGCAAAATATGGAACGTACACCGTCGTCGACGTGTCAACGAAGAAGGTTCTCCATGTGGAAACAGTGCAGGTAAATTTCCCCTGCTATAAATGTTCTGATGCTTCTGTTCTTCTGGAATGAAACCTTTCTGTAATTAAATGAAAATGAATGGCGAAAACAACTTGTTTCAGACATGGGTTGTCTCATTCAACAGCTCTAGTTGACTTCGTTCTGGATACTTCATGTTTGGTGTGATAATGCAATGTTTTATTTGTCACTTCAGTCCAACGAAACGAAGGGCAGCTGGGCAATGGAGCTCGAGGGCCTGAAAAGGACTCTACTGATTTGTGAAGCCAATGGATTGACTGTGGGAGGAATCATCACTGATCGCCACTCCATGATCAAGTCATTCCTTCCCAAGTGGTACCCCCAGATTCGGCACATGTTCGACTGCTGGCACGTTGCAAAAGGTGAGCCATAAGTAATCGGGGTTCCAGGTTATGCAAAAACAAAAAAAAAACATTTAATTGCAGAACACTCCTACCCTTGCCTGTCACTATACTTTGTTTCTGCGTATGTTGTACTGCAGGAAAGGCTACAAGCGGGAGCTCCTTGCTGTATGGCAACTGCTCGGCGGCACAAGCTCTCGTGCAGCAGGAGCAGCTGCCAAGGCCATGAGCTTGCGCTTCTAGTTTTCGCTGCAGTACAATATAAGCTGAAACATAAGCCGTGTTTACATGAATGCGGCTTAGTCGCATCAAATCCAGTTGTCGCATTCAATGCGGTGATGTAAACAAACAATACAGTAGGAGAGCGCATCGCATTCAAGTCGCTAGACAGAGGTGGATTGAGATGGCGAATGCACATTTATTCAAAACATGTAAATGGAGGTTGCATCGCAATTTGGATCGGGGAGGATTATGGGAAGGCACCCGCTCTGGGAGCAAGTGAACAGCTGAGAACATGGCGGCAGCCACCCTCGGCGGCGGCGGAGAGCAGTCCGTGTGGTCGCCCGCAATATTTTCTCCAGAGAAGAACCGCAAGCTTTTATTGTCAAACTATGTGAGCGACATATAGCAAATCTGCTCGGTAAAGCGGCCCTTGTCCAGGCCTCGCGAAATAGGACCTTCGTGTCCGAAGGAGTCCCTAGAGCCTTCAGTGCAAGGACAGACGCCGATAGCTCTGAGCACTGCATGCTAGGCAGAAAGAGGAGCTCCAACCTCGGTGCCGTTCCTGGCTGTGCCAGAGCCTTTCGGCCTCAGGGTCCGGTCGCGGTTGGCAAGGTTGGGCGAGGTGGCGTCCCCAGAGCGGTTGGGAACGATCTCGCTCACCAGGCCATGCGCATGCCGACTTGGAGCCCAAACTGCTTGGGTTTTGATGTTTCTTCCGTCCCGTAACTATTTGCGCAGCATCGAAGACAGCAGGCACAAACTTTACACTCGACGAAAGCGTCTAAAAAGTAAAGTGTCCTAGAGTGAGGTATCGCCATGTTTTTTTTATACTTGAGAAAATGGGGCAGGATTGGGTTTTTCTTGTTTTTGGTGTTCATAATTATGAACTCTTTATTTTGTCAAGCTGTTGTTTCTGGCAATGTAAGCTTGGTGCTTAGCAGAATGAATACAATGCTTCATTTTTCAGGCATCAAGAAACGCATGGTCTCAGCTGGGAAACTCCAATCCCTTGTGGGACTCCAAGACTGGGTGCAGGCAACTGTCAAGCACCTCTATTGGTGTGCGGAATCCAGCGATGGAGCGCCAGAGGAGATCCTTCCTAAGTGGACTTCCCTGGTGGGACACGTGGCTGACTTGCACGAACATGCCGACCCCCTGTATCCAAGGTGCCAGCACGGAGACCTGGGGAAGAAAAAGTGGCTTCCTGAGGGCAAGTAGACCACAGCATATTAACAGTGTTGACATGTTAGTGTTTCATACCAAGTGATGCTGTGAAGTATACACCAACTCATGTTTGCAAACAAACAGGTCCGGCCGATAGCAGTGCCACACATTGCGCAATGAGATGTGGGCAGACATGCTGGTCTGCCCACAAGTCTAAAACAAATTTTGCCTTGCACGCATGCTTGTCAAAGCCTTATGATTATTTACTTTGAATCGTTTATAAGAGGAAGACCAGCGCTCGTGGACCATAGAATTACACTTTCAGCGTTCTCCTCAATGCTTGGGTATTTAGAAAAAGGTCTGCTGCGACGCTGTCTGCTTTTGTGTGGTATGAATACCCGGCCGATTCAGTCAAGGCAATCCGTTTTCCAAAGACGTTGCCATGCTGACAATTATCGCATTCATTTAGGCTTAGAAATGGCCAGAATGGAAAGACTAAAAAATGTGGCACTGACTCATGCTTTGCGATTTAAGTGAGGTAAGGCAAAGTGAAGGCTCCTGCACCATTCGTTGCTGATTAACGCACCCGATACTGCAGCTACAACGACATATTAGTTCCAAAGCGAGCAGCGCTAACTCACCGGGGCACTGCCATGTTTCCCCGCATCTCTACCGAGCCAGTCGCGTGATTTCAAAATCCCTCGCCTAGGTACTGCAGTCAACTTGTAGCCATAGTTAGCGCTTCAAGCAAACGGGCCCTGGTGTGCCTTTTCTAGTGGAACCGCAATTTGCTCACACATAAAACTTTTGAATTGGCCTCAGGTTGAATTCTTTAACAATTTCAACCAAGTTGTTGTACTGGTTCTTAGTTTCAAGGTGTCTGATTATGAATGTGGCAAGTTTACTGGCTCTCTATACTGGTTAGTCCGTGTGGCAGCCAGGGAAGAACCTATGACTGCTGGTAGAGGGGAGTGAGCCGATAGGTGGTAGCTTCAGCTTTCTTCCGCGTGCATCGTTACCGCGCGGTGTTTATACGGACCGCTGGGACCTGTACTTACATGTTCGGGCACACGAGTCAACCAAGCATGACGATTTGGTGCATCATGCCTTTGCAAAATTAAAATCGGCATCGCTTGGTCTATTCGATAAAAAAATCTAGGCATCATAAACACGGGCAGTAAGCAGGACTGGTAGCAGCCTATTAAACTTACCCAATTTAATCTGTTCTCATCAGCTCTAACCCTTTTATTAACCTCTGGATATCATATATTTTTAATTTAATTACACAGAACTACTACTTTTTCTTATGAGCCTTAGTGTTATTGTTGTAATAGCAGATTTGAAACCACACAGTCTGTAATACAAGTGTCCTACTTTATCCAGGACTTCAGGCACACGACAAGCTAAAGAGCATCGTGCTGTCAAAGCCACTGCTGAAGAACATCCCGCAGCTCTCAACCTCAGCGCAAACCTACGCAACTGAGTGCTTTCACAGCACTGTGAACCAGTTCGCACCGAAGTCGACACACTTCAAGTACGAGAGCATGCAGGCAAGGTATGCAAGCTAACCAATTGTTTGCATGTGCCCGCTAAAGTCTTAACTTTTCAGAGTCTTTGTGGCAGCGCTGCATTTCAACGAAAACAGCGACAGGCCACAGGCGACTACTAAGGAAGGCAAAAAAAGGTTCCTGGTCAAGCGGCCTAAACAAACAAAGAGGCCAATTGCATCTCCCATGAAAGGGCCCTGCACATACGGTAAGATGTCAAAACGAGTACAACTACCAGCTTCTAACATCTAGTCTTAATTTCAGCCTATGTACAAGAGCTCATGAAGGAAACCCTCGCCCTCAATTGCCACTACCCGTCGTACCGAGCTGCACGAAAGGCCAACTGTGTCGAGGCTCCCCCAACTCTGTCCAGTGGATATGAACGCCCCAACAAGGACCTGCTCATCTCTAACCACCGTTCCCGGTTCAACTGCTAAGCTGAAGCTGAAGGAACATGTACTGTCGGGGAAAAATCAAATGCGAACAGAAGAGCGCGTGGCTTGCGGTACAAGCTGCGCCGCCTGGAAGCGAGCCTAGGGGCGAGGGTGCATGGCCTACCCGATGAGTTTACGCCCTTCGCTCGGCACTCCCCAAGCTTCAGCAGTGCGCCTCTTAGTGCACTGAAAGCTATCACCACTATCTTTGCTCACTCGGCGCATGCGGCACAAGGAAGCTTGCTGCTTGTAGCAGCTAAAGCGCGCACTCTCTCGGAGCGAGCAAAGATAGAGGTGGTAGCTTTCAGTGCACTAAGAGACGCACTGATGAAGCTTAGGGAGCGCCAAGCGGAGAGCATAAACATATCGGAGTAGGCCACGCACCTTCGCCCCTAGGCTCACTTCCAGGCAGCGCAACCTGTACCGCAAGCCACGCGCTCCTCTGTTTGCATATCATTTTTCCCTGACAGAACATTGTGCAGGAACTTGAAACATTTATTTACACTATGCACAAGCAGCAAAGCAGTTCGATCTGACGTGTCAATCGCATCTGTTCCGAGCACGAGCCCCCGGCCGCCAGCCCCTTGCCACGAGCTCCTTTTCAAAACGTCTGTGGCCCATTTTCTCGTCTTAGGTCTCCGATTGTTGGTACAGACTCCCCACCGAATGGGTGTTACCCCATTTTAAATTTGTTATCTCTAGCGGATAGAGAAGTTTTCAGAAGACTGCCCCTGTCCGGGCGCACTATACATGCACAAATCCTGCCGTCTCGCCCACAGAAAACCTTTTCAACTCTTCCTATCTTCCGGAGTAAACGTGGGAGCTGTTCCTTCAGAAGGACGAGCCCGCCCACCTCCAGACGTGGTGATTGCTGGCCTTTTGTTTCAAGGGCAGATCGAAGTTCTCTCGGGTAGTCTGACCTCCCGTTACCCAGAGTCTGTTAAAGAATGCTTTCCTTTGTTTCCATATTTCTCGGAGCATCTCTGGAGACGACGCAAAGTCTTCTCTTTCAGCCACTGGAAGTGCTGTCAGTCGTCCTCCCCTGAAAAAGCTAGTCGGTGTGAGCGGCTGGCCTTCGTCAAGCTCATTGTAAACGAATGTTGGGGGACAAGAATTTAGCATCGCCTCAATTTCGCATAGGACTGTGGACAACTCTTCTGCTGCGTTCATAGTTTTTCTCCCGATCACTTTTCTTAGTCCCACCTTCACATATCAAACCAGTCGCTCGTAGAATCCTCCCCACCAAGGAGCACGCTCAACAATAAAACTCCCCTCGATGGTTGCATTGGCGAAGTGATTCACCACTTCTGAGTGTCGTAGGATCTTCCGAAGTTCTGCCAGGTCTCTGGAGGCTCGCTTGAAGGTTAGCGCATTGTTTGAGTAGATGATGCGGCAAAGTCCCCTCCATGACACAAACTTACGGGCAGCTACAAGAAAACTTCTCGTTGAAACGTCTGGTACGAGCTCCAAGTGGACCACCCGCGCCACTGGACAAGTGAGCAGCGTGATGTACGACGTCCTTTGCCTGTATGTACAGCAGTCCTGCAAAATCTACACCAACTACCTCGAAAGGTTCAGCCTGCGTCGTTCTCGTACGCAGCAGAGGTCCCGCTGGAGCACTGGAGCACTCGCCGGAATAGCACTAAATCGCACTAAAGCGCAGCATCTTCTTCACCAGCTCTCGTACCCCGAAGGATCCAATACCTCTCGCGGAGCTGGACTGGAGTGTGTCTTACTCCTGCGTGTAACACCATCCTGTGAGCGTCGATCACAAGTACCGTGGAATATCGATGCTCTTTCAGTAGTACGATAGGGTTTCGTTCATCGTATGTCATGTTGTTCGATCGGAGTCGCCCTCTTATGCGAAGCACTACCTCTTGGTTGATGAAACTACTGAAGTCTCGAAGAGGAGAAGTGGATGGGGTCTCGGTTCTGCTGGTCGCACGTCGAAGCTTGGCGGCAAACGCCGATATTAGCTTTTAGCCAATATGTCTGCGCTCCTTGGATTTCCTCTGCAGTCAGAGGCCCCGATTGTTTTCCCGTTGACCTAACGTTGTGAAGGAATCGAAACATCCACACTCTTGTTCTGTTGAGTTTTGAAGCTGAGCTGAATGCGGTGACATCAAGCAACGTTGCAGATGGTGTTGAAATGTCCAATATGTCAGCTCTCGGTCCCCTCTCCTCGAGCTTATATCGAGGTGGCTCCTCGCGCTTCTCCTTGGGCCATTCTTTAGCTGGCAGCGGCAACCAACTGGTCCCCGAACAACAGAGTGGAGTGGAGACCAATCCAAGGTGGTCAGACCTCGTGACATGAGGTCGGCGGGGTTCTCCTTTCCCGGCAGGTGGTGCCATGTCACACATTGCAGTTCTTCTGTGGCATTCCAGCAACCTTGTCATTTGCCAACCTGATGTCTGCCCTCTATGGAAGGCCGACTTCGCACCTCCCATTGGTCTTGGCGATCATAGTTTCGGAGTCTCGCATGACATCGTTGTCCGAAGGATCGTCCACCGATGCGTCGATGACACCCATCCTCTGAAGTTCCCAGAATTGCTTGAGGCTTGGCATGGGTTCGGGCTCTTGGACCGCCGTTCTCCGCATGACCACCCTGGAGCAACTAATAACCGGGGAGCTTGACCCTTTTCGTCCCTGAACCGCCCATCCGAATACGGGCTGCACTGCAGTCAAGCTTCCTCTGTCGGTGAATCTTTCCAATGATGTACTCCCAGTAGTGATCCGGGCCAAGCAGGATATCGATGCCCCGATGTTCCAGTCCGGTCATGGCATCTCCTACTAAGCAACCGAGCTCCTTTAATGTCGCGACGATGGATTAATCTGGGCTCGGGAGATTTTGTTCGCAGATGGTAGGTGTTTCTAGCATGTCGATTTCATATTTTTTGTAGTACCGTTGGTCCCGCAAAGTAAGCTGCACCCTGCGAAACATACGTTCGGTGCTTTCGCCTCTGAACACGCCGAACGTGAGGATCTCCATCCCGAGTTGTTTGCAACCGAGTCTCTGGGACAGCTCCTCAGTAATGAAGGAACGTTGACTGCTGCTGTCAAAAAGAATTCGGGATAGTCTTCTTTTGTTTTTGTTCTCGGCCCATGCGGTCACCGTCTGCAAGAACACTGCTGGCTTGCAGTTCTTTCCATTGATCTGAAGACTGACCGGTGTTTTATCTTCGCTTTCTGTTTTATTTACCGCGAAAAGTCGTTCCAGTACGTAATCCGGGCCACACATAGTAGGCGCATGCCATCCTTGACACCTGGTGCAACACGGCGTGCTTCGGCACATTCTCGCCGTGTGGTTTGCTTTTGTGCAACGAAAGCATCTGTTGCCAGCCTGTAATCTTTGTTTTTTTTTCTCAGTGAGCTCAATATTGGCGTTGCAGTCAGGTGTGGCGTGTTCTTCGGATTTGCAGAACTAACACTCTAAGCCTTCAGTCTTGCCATACAAGGCCGCTGCGGTAGAGTTTCGAAGGTTTGTGTAGTTTGAAAGTTTCTTCGGCAGTTCTTGTTTAGGGAAACGAATTGCAGGCTTACCGCCAAAGTCGTCCTCTTGTTCCTCTGACGTCCTTTCCCAGCTCTCGACTTCAACTCGAATAAATTTGAGTAGAGTCTGTAGAGCTCTTAGATGAACATTCTCTGTTGGAGACTCGGGACTGGTGCCCGTCACTGCGGTGGCGTTCTTGGTGTCCTCCAACGACATCTTCCGGTTGTAATCCAGGGACATGTCCTTCGGTAGTGCTCGCAGTAGGAGCGAGTAGAGCATGGCGCAGTAGGATTCCTCGCCCACACCCAGTACTCCAAGTCCCCAGATGTGCGCCTGAAGACTGTCGTACAAACGACGCAGGGTTCGGGCATTGCCCTGTAGTGGTACCTTCTGGATGTCCATCAGACTTTCCATGTGGTTGTGTACCAGAGTCTCTTGCTTGCCGAACCGCTGCTGTTGAAGGTCGATCGCGTCCGCATAGCATTGAGCGGTTGGCTGTAGTTTCGGATGGCAGCTGATCCATCTCCGGTAAGCGCTGATCTCAGGTAATTGAACTTTTTCGATGGAGTCAGTTCCGGATTCTCGTGGATTGTGGTTTCACTCCCAGAATGCTTGCCAATTCTTCCGGTTGCCGTTGAACTTGATAAATTCTAATTTTGGAAGCTTGACTTTCTACGGCTGTTGCTCTCCAATCGTTCGAGGGACCACTTGCTCGTTGGCTGTTCTCCACGCCCTTCGCCTTCTTTCTGAGCTTCGTGAGGCATGTGACAATCTTGTCAGTATAATCTATGATTTGCGTGAACTCCATTTTCACGTCTCTTTCGGTAATCAAAGGCTCGATCGCGGCATCTACGTGGCCTAGTTGATCCCGAGAGAGGCTCATGCACTCAATCAAAATCTCTAGGTCATCGATGACTGCTGGAGTCAGCTGAAATAATTCTTTTGCCTCGCTGAGGAGTTTAGTTACTTGTGTTTGCAGAGTCTTCCGTTTCTTCTTGAGGATGTCCATGATCTTTCAGTCTTGTCTCGATGGAACGTTGCTTCTGTCGTTCGATAGGTATTGCTTCGGTCTACCAGATTCCCTTCGTCGAATCGTTACGTAGCGGGTTTCCGCACAAAATGCATGAACTTCTGGTGGTCATTGTTGGTTACGTTGATGCAAACATTTATTTACACTATGCACAAGCAACAAAGCAGTTCGATCTGACGTGTCAATCTCATGTGTTCCGAGCACAAGCCCTGGGCCATGCGCTCCCAGGCCACTAGCTCCTTGCCATGAGCTCCTTTTCAAAACGTCTCTGGCCCATTTCCTCGTCTCCAGTCTGTGATCGTTGTTACACATTGTTTGTAAAGTAAAAAATTGGTTAGTTTGCAATAAACAGTGAGTTTCTTATATGTCAAATATTGATCTCTTCATTCTAACATTAATTATGTACTGCTCGTGCAAGCTGTTGCTCCCAAGTGCTTGGTAGGAAAAGATACATATTTAGGAGGTTTGAAGGTAGATAGCATGCAAACTTACTCAGCACTTTGACTGCTTGAAGCCCGTGTAGTCTGCAGGGTTCGGGGCGGGGAACTCTTTGCGGACCCTGGTCACCACGCAGCTGGGCAAGGTGACCCGGTTCTCCTTTCCGAGCCTTCCGTGTATCCACCAAACAAATGGGCAGTATGCCGTGTACCTGTACTTAGTGCAATGATAACATAATAAAGTTATTTAGTTACACTGCCAGGTATCCACTTGGAACTAGAAGGCATTCATTGTTTTTAGTTCGATGGCCAGCAGCAAGACGCCACAAGCTGTAGTTTCATTAAAACATGCATATTCGAGCGAGCAAGCATGTAATGAATGGTTTGCTTCTAAATTTTGGGTATGTTTTTCAGGCCACCAATAAAAACCTGCCTGTGTCGGAAACTTCAATTGCCAACATTGAGGCACTGCCTTTTCTGGTTCATCTAATGCGAATCTCGCTTTGCATCCTCCCTTTATTTACAAAGCGGTGCACATGATAGTAAAAAAGTATAGTAATTTAGTTTCACTGTACGTACTCATTTATCTCCTTTATGTTTCTTGTGCTGAGAGGCCGGCAGACTCTCAGCTTCCTGTACTCTAGGTCCAGGATATCCCTGTCCAGGCAGTACAGCTCGAAGAGCCTGTGTGCCGTGATGCAGGGAAGGCTCCCAGCCTTCTCTTTGACCTTGCACTGCTCCTTGCAGCACACACTTTCCACTGGTGTGGACATGGTGCCACACCGGGATTCGCAGCAGCACCTGTTTCCCAAAGGTAGAAACATGAATTAGTGCATATGTCAACATTTCTGTAATGCTGTGTGGGCACTGGTGTGGCTACACACTTTGCCTCTTTCTTTTCTCAATCCAATTGTGTCACCCAAACACTGCTCAAGCCTCAGATGCCTTTTGGGAGTATCCACAACCACGATGCAGTCACTATACAGCAGCTACATTTTTGCGTATAATAATATAGTAATACTTTATTCATATTCCGGAATCTTTGACCCAGGCATACAGGGCCGCAAAAAAGCAGTGCTGCCCATGCCACAAAGGCCTGAGTGCCCAACCTGGGGCCCAGCATTGCGCAAACACGTGCATAATAAAAAAACAAAAAAAAAAAACGTACAGCGCGCACGTGAGTACTTCGACGGTGTATCGGCTCTACGTGCAGGTTCAAGCCCGCACGCAGCTGATGCATCTTGAATTTCTAACGCGCCTTCGCGGGACAGGTGCACGGGTAGCCCCTGCCTTAGCACTGACAGTTTCTAGCAAAAGGAGGCGCATCTTTCTGTAGCCCAAACGATGGAGCCGATAAGTTCAGGCTGGAGCTTACTCGCCGCCGCTCGGCGATACCAAGAGCATGTCAGTCACTAGTACACCTGATAACATAATATATAAAACCCCATTTATCATCGGTTCTTCGAGGCTACAAGTCAACTTCGCGCAACCCCAAAACAATCGGTTCTTCGAGGCTGCAAGTCAACTTCGCGCAACCCCAAAACAATCGCTCTCCCGGGCCTATGCAAGACATACGCTGCGCCATGTGCGCGTGTTCTTACCAACGTGTGTTGAGTAGCCGCCGCCTGTCACTTCGCGGCAGAGCGTCTGGCGAGGACTCCGCTGCTGGCTCCGTTGAAGTTTCATTACTGTCCGACGTCGCGGACGGGTCGCAGGCGTAAGGCAGCACCTTACGCCTCTTCGCTGGCAGGTGCTCGCGCTCCTCATCCGACGGTACTGCGTCGCTCCCGCTGCAGCTACTGCTGCTGCTGCTACCGCTCTTGGCGCACGCACGTGTCGCCATAACCACGCCACCGAGCTCGAGGTAAACGCGGCAGGTCACAGGTGACAGCAAACCAACAAAGTTGTGATTTTTCGCGCCTCCTGAGGCAGCTGCGCGAGGTCTCTGAGGTCTTTGACGTCACGAAGCGAGGTTCCGGAGACGCTCACCAGGGGCACCTTAAAATGCTTATTTTCCGGTTTATTAAAATTTACGTGGTATTTTCACTTTACCAGCGCCAGTAAAAATTAAATGACGTGCCATTCTTGCGATTAAGACCAAAAACGTCGACCCGATTTCACAGTTCAGTATCCCTTTAAAGAGTGTATCTTACACCGTGGCCCGACCCTGGAGGATCTCATTACGCGGGGGTTATCTCCGATGGGATAAGCGCCGCGCTGTCCAGATAATTTACCAAATTCAAACTTGAATTTAATATATATATATATATATATAACTAATGTCCGTGCCACACGGGCAACTCGAATGCCATTTATAAATGACATTTGAGCGGACGGCCAATCAGCGCGCGACACTCCGGGTGTAGCGCGTTCCACGCGCGACAGATTGCAAGCTGATTCGCCGATCGCACAAATGTCATTCGTTTTAAATGGCATTCGAGTTGCCCGTGTGGCACGGGCATTATCTAAGCCTAGAACAACAAGATATCTGGTGCGTTCTTCAAAGTGTGAAACGTTGGAGCGCACAGCGCGCACTTAGCTTCGAATAGCTTTATGAGCTACAATTGAGATGGTGTGCTCAGTTCGGGTATGGAATGCCTGTAAAAACCTAATTTACTGCTATGTAACTCAAGATGATTCAGTGATAAGTATATCACGCGAAACTATACTTCGTTGTGATCATTATAGGGTGCCTTCATATGCGCTTTGCTTGGGGTGGGGACATCTGGCCATTTTGTCCCACACTTTTATTTTTATTTTTTGATCAGATGCTCGCGAAAGAACGTGTCCCTGCACGCGCTCGTGGCACTGACTGTCCTACAGCAACATTTTGTTTCCTGCGTTTTCTTTGTATTTTCCCCTTGAGCGCGTGCTGTCGGCATCGGGTATAGACAATTGCAAGCATGGCGCCACAAGTGGTGCCCCATGCGTGCAAGCGCGTGCAACGCGCGGGTGAACGTAGCTTTGGCAAGCTCGTAATCGCACGGGCCTGCCTGCTCGAGCAGAGACATGGCGGCGGCCAGTCGCCCAGCTTGCAATCGTCTATACAAAGGGTGGCATCACCCTAAACAGAAGGACATTGAGGCACCCTAGATCATTATGGTACCAATGAGTTCGTGGGTTAGCCTATATTTACTTAGAAATTTTCATTTAAAGCTACGTGATTGATCCAAAATAATGGAATGTAAACAGATCTACTTAAATGCCAATTATATCCTTATAATTGATCCAATATGAGAAAATTTGGTATCGTTTTGATCGCTAGGATTTAATCTTTTTATTCGCTAGGATTTATTCTTAGCAAAAAAGGTTAGAGACAAAGAAATCAAAAGGAACGATACAGGACTCGCAGCGGATGATCGCGGTACGCGGGAGTACACGACACTTCCGGTCGGGACGGTTTGAAGACGCGGAAGAGAAACTCGAGCTGCAGAACGACTCAATCTTTTAGCATCCTCGATCAGCCTCAACGATGCGCACCGGGGCGCGTACCGAGATGCGCCCCGTCGTTTTCGATCAAGTGCTCCGGTGCGCACCAGACGTCCTCGATGAGCGGAGTGCACCCTCCCGGTGTGACTTTTCGTTGCACTACGGTGCCTGGATGGAGCGCGTCTTCGACTGGTGTGTTTAGCGTCCCATGCTGCCCATACATCAAAAGTGTCCCCGAAGTAGCAACAAATGACGTTACAGAAACCGAAGTGTTATGCTGTTGCATGTCGCGATCCTGGGGGTTGGTCGTAGAAACGCTAACGAGAATCTGCGAGTAGCACGACCGAACGCGAGCGTCGCTGTCGTCACGGCGTCCCAACTTCTAACTGCCTAAGCTTCCGTGAACTGCCACATGCAGAGTGACCCGCAGCAGAACAGGCATCTGCCACATCTGTTGGGACGTGGATAGGATCGTGACCGGCGACAGCATGACACTTTTATGACGTCATCAGGCGTAACTTGAGGGCCCACTTTTTTGGACGCGGTAAACACACCGGTCGGAAATATTTTTTTTATTTATTTTTATAATGCAATTAAATGCAAAGGGGCAAGCGAGCTGGACAAGAATGACGAAAATGATCCCTGGAGAAGGGGGACAAGAGGGACAAAGGACAAACATAAATCTCCAAGCACAGCTAGGCGAGTTTCAAATACCCTTAAGGGTATTTGAAACTGTGCATTAGCGCAGTGGTAAGGTGTTTGGCTCGTGCGCAGCAGAACCCTGGTTCAAGCCCACCTAAGAGTTTTTTTTTTTTTTTTTTTTTTTTTTTTTTTTGAGGCATTAGGCGATATTTACGACACCTCTTTTTTTTAGAATGTTTAGAAAAAGAAGAAAACACGAATGTTGTTGACGAAACACTTTCTTTTTGGGGGTGAATGGAGAACAGCGGGGCTTGGGCCGCAGGCAAGCCGCCGCTAAGCGGTGTGTACTAGTGGGCCAAATGGGTCAATATATTTCTAATGAGCAGCCGCAGACTGTCGCCGCGAAGCGGCGTGAACGCGGGCGGGGGGCTGTGTTAACGAGCTCCCCACTGATACACGCGCCGTCCGCAAGTGCCGGCATTTTTTTTCCCGGGCTATTGTGCCGGCTGCCGGCAAAATAGTCTCACCCAATATAAAATGGTTAATAAACCTCATTTTTCTCACGGCGAAATATCGTGCAAGCATCGCAATGTGACAGAAATCGCAGTGCGTTATATTCGGCTCTCCCTTTATTTTACAACACAAACATTTGAAAGCGCTCTTATCAAACCTAAAAATTTCTTGAAGCAACCACAAAACCCGGTAAAAAAAGCGGCGAGCTCTGCGAGCTGTTTCGTTGTCGGTTAGGCTTAGCGGATTCACCGCCGTGAGATGAACAATTTCGTGAAAGCACTGGGAATACTTCACACGTCGACTTTTCCCGTTACGGTCGCAAACGAATGTCGTCCCGTCCGTTGTAATTCTCGCACCATCGAATGCACAAGCACTTTGTAGAACCACATACAAATCGCCGCCATGCCGTACCCCACACCACCCCAGACCACTGCCGGCCATCGTCAAAAAAAACCACGTGATCACCGTCCAAGTACCACGTGACGCCTGCGCCGCTTCGCACTCCGACGGCTACAGACGGAGTGCCAGGGAGCGCTCTGAGGGGGAGAGGCGTCCTCGGAATGAACCACCCGATCAGGCCACAGCACTCTCTTTCAACCACCCGATTTCGCGCAGAAAGAACCACCATTAGAGTGGGACAAGCCGGGATAAGCTAATTATCCGGGGTTCACAAGGGCAGCTGTAGCGGCGGCAGCGGCGGGATGGGGGGAGGAGGGGATTAGGGGGATTTTGTATCTTCGTGGTCTCAAATAACGCGGGCGTATCTTTCCTTTCGTCGTATTTCCACTTCTCCGCTTCCATAACTTATGAATGTGGTAGGTCGGTTCAGTGGCTTAGAGCTCACTTTTTGAAAGGAACCTAATATCACACATTAGAGTTGGAGCAGCTGAATGAAAACAATATATTGGTCATGAAAGCAAGAGTTGTGATTGCCGCTCAGTGTTTCTATAAAAGGTAGACTGAAAGGGTTTATCCTTTCAGTTTTTAAAACATTATTGCCTTTAGCTCAGTCGCGTCGTCATTGTAAAACGTAATTTGTAAACTATATTTCAGGATATATGTGGCGAGGACTTGCCTATTTCGTGATTTTTTGCCCTGTAATTAATTCCTAGGTTCAAGAGCACAGAAGGATTAAACTTTTAATAGTGCGACGCAAAGTTGTAGCATTAACGGGTGTTTTAGGCGACCTACCGAACTGATAACCTATAGATTCAAATATAATATATGCGACTGGGGCAAAAAAAAAATCGATGAGTCATATATGTTATTCTAGCTTTCTTTTACTCTTTCATCGGAATTAACGCGATTTAGTTTTGGACCTGAAAATAAAAGTGGACTCTACGATTGATAAAAAAGCTATATGGATACTCGTTTCCGGAAAATATATTCTTAGTTTTGCGGTTCAAACCGGTTCGAACCGGTTCGAATCATTAATTTTTGCACCCCGGAACTGTACCGGCCTAGGAGAGGGCATGACGTCGGCCGCGTAGCCTCCACAAGCCATGCTTCCTTGACGCCTCGCCTCTATCTCATTTTTCTCCTTACTCTCCTCCCCTATCACACCAACGCGACCGTAGCTAGCCTTTGTCTAGCTATGGTGTACTAGAATACACCACAGCAGTGTGCTTTGATGGGCTAGTTGGTTCATGACTAGATGGAACAGCGCGGAACATAGGACAGAAAGAACTCCGTCATTGCACGCGTTGTCTACGTGCCACTGAACGGCACCAAGTGCAGTCCATTTCACTCAACCATTAAAAAAGTGAAACAAAACAAAGAGACGACGCGAACCACGCGATCACAAGCAGTACGACAACACGGCAATCAGAGCGGGAAGGAGCACGCCTGCAGCACGCCTGTTACCCGCAGCGCCCCCTGCCGTCCTTGCGCGCCGTCATCGCTGCGCCGACCTCCTCCCTCCGTTGCTTCTCGGCGTGGACGACACACTGCCCAGTTTTAGTAGACCATAGTCAAACTTTTCACAAGAAGTTTGAAAAAGTTGAACCTGGTCGAACTCGAACCTCGACCGGTTTGCGACATCCCTAATTGACCCCGTAAGTAAATACGTCACAACATGGCGTCTGGGTTCAAACCGGTTCAAACAAACCGTTGCTAGGGACGTTGCTATGGACTAATGCATGGAGACTCCTCATAAGGCTAGATTTTTGCTTACAAGTAAATAATTTTTTGCAAGAAACCTAACTTCTTCATATTTAATTATGAAGATGTTCTTGTCGTCTCAGTGTCGTATTGCAACGATGAAAGCCATTTCTGAAGTATTACACTACGCTTTGCTTTGGTAGCAGACGACGCGATAGATTTGCTGGCCTCTTTGCAGCGGGCGTCTTGCGACAAAAGCAAGTGCATCGCTACAGCCGTAAAAACCTCCGCAATGTGCGTTTTTTTTTTTTTTTTTGTGGGTGTGTGAGGGACTTAGCTTAGTTCAGAGGGGCGAAAATGCCGTAAAATCAAACCATGTCATGCAGATCAGTTACGACGACGACCTGAAGTGCATTACTGGCGTAGTGCAGGCCAGCATGAGAAACAAATCGTACGCCGTCGAGGTAAGTCGTTTATTATTGTTATTGAGGTTGTCAGGTTATTAAAGAATTGCATGTCTATCGCGATTTTGCAGTATTTTGCTTTTTTTCCCCTTCATACACATCTAATTCCGTGGATGTGCTCTTTTGGTGAAGATCTCCATCGAACCCATGATACAAATACAATTTGTAAAATGCATCGTAATTTTAATAATTGTAGAGGACCCATCTTTTAATTGTGTTGTAGAAGACCCCTCTTGTAATCATTGATTTACGTTGAACCCGCGATGCTAGTTCGACGTAAAATGCGTTGTAGTTATAAGAACTTTAGATAACTTAGAAGACCCCTCTTTTAATCTTTTCATATCTATCAAATTAAGAAATAACATAAATATATTTAAAAAATTTAATTGGAATATAGCCATATCTCGCTGTCAAAAAATAGTGGCTTTCAAAAATCACGCTCGTGAAGCTCATTTTGCAAAAAAGGAAATTCTGGTGACAGGCACGTAAAGCTGAACTATGGGATTTTAGAAAAAACAAATGTTTTTCTTCAGGTTGAAATGACAAACCCCAGGACTGTGGCCGGGGCCACCTGCAACTGCCCTCGAGGTTCCCTTCGATGCCATAACATGGCAGCTCTCCTCCTCTTTGCTCACAAAAATATGTCCTGCACAGATCGAGCTTGCAGATGGATCATGAAAACGACTTCAAAGGACAGGCAGGTCGGACCAGTTGAGACTCTGATTCCGAGTCCATCTATTTCCGCTTCACTGAATCGGCCCGTTAGTGAGGAGGACAAAGACTGGATAAGGAATCGCCTGGGTGCTCTTGGGGCCACAGTTGGCTACACATGGCTATTGTACAGAGAGCCAGACATTCCCATTCATGTCACTATTGAGGACCTAATATTTAGTGATGAATACACCCAGGCAGCCGACCGAACCGTCTATCTGGTTGAGAAAGCCGCAAAGTAACGTGAAGAGATCCAGCAGCTGGCAGAGTCTACAACTGGACAACGCACTAATCCATTGTGGCAAGTGGAGAGGAAGCTACGCCTCACCGTGAGTGACTTTGGAAAAGTCCTCAGGGCGTGTGAGAACGACAGCTTTCCTCCTTCACTCTTTCATCATCTACTTGGTGAATACTCTCTGGAAGGTGTAAAAGCTGTCCAGTGGGGCATCATCCACGAACCAGATGCCATCAAGGCATTTAGTGAAGCCACCAACCTGACACCAATGCCAACAGGGCTCTGGCTGCACGTTCGGGCCTGTTAGGTGCATCACCAGATGGTCTTGTTGGAGACAAGGCTGTTCTTGAAGTGAAATGCCCATGGATCTTTCGTAAGGGGTCGTTGCTATGCCACTTGAAGGACACCATAAACTACAGCCTACGTTATGATGGCAGCAGCATGTTTGTGAACATGGGCCATGACCACTACCACCAACTCCAAGCTCAGATGTATTTTTCAAAGCGAACTAAGGGGTACCTCACGATCTGGAACCCAAAAGACAGTGTCGCTGTTGCCATTAAGAAGGATGCACTCTGGGCAGCTAATCTCGACATTCTGCGGAGCTTTTATCATGACATTTTTATTCCACACTTGTTCACATACAACCAATATGTACATCAAGATTAAAGTAATCGTGATTCTTGTCTCACGGTTACTTTAATCGTGATAGCTGACCAGCTTGCATGCACTTTGATGCTCATCTTACGTAGGTCACTCAACTCGAACACAAAGGCATTTACAGGTGCTGCTCTTCGTCATCACACATTCGGTCATTTGTTTACTACTTCTCATATTAGGAGCATTTTCGTGCCATGAATTGGTATGAAGCATATTTAGTAGTATTGCTATAGAGGGGAACTGTGCATGTGCTAGTGTATTTTCAGGTGCACATTCAGAATTCGGGCAGTCTAAACCTGTTATTGCATTTTCTCGCATTATTCTCGCATTTAAGCAAAAATATAAAAGCCATTGTTCATTTGTTTATGCCAACTATGTCAAGCGCTGTACAATTTGTTGTCTAATTATTTATACAAAAGAAAAGAAACTCAAGATGATCCAGTTCAATCTAACAAATCCTGTCTTTTCCACACGAGAGACACGACTGCATGCATTTCACACTACTACACATCAAGAGACATCATTCGTTGAGTGAAGACAAAGGAAGAAATGCCCAGTCCAGCTGTTAACCATTACTGCAGCCACACATATATTTAGTTTTTGTTTCTGAAACATAACTTCAGTATTTTCTTATACTGCGCGTCTTTCAAACAGGTACATCTCTGACCCGTCAAGCTTCCATTGTGAACTATTCAGTGTGCCTCGATAATCTCGCACTGTATTTGATACTTCGCTGTTTTTTTTTCTACATAGATCTCTCCATCAGTGAGCTGAATGCAACTTTAAATAGGTAGGGACTGGAGCAAACAGTACTCACTGGCACATATTCATAGGAAATCATTTGAAAATTTGTATTGAAATATACCCCAAAGGTACAGGGGCTTCCAGTTCCCCACTTAAATTCTCAGACATCTTTTAAAATAGCATGAACCCCCAAGCAACCTTTTCTGAAAGCAGAACTAGCATTATAATTAAGAGACTTCCAGATCTTGTTAGCTACTATGTAACCTAGTGAGAAAGTTTACATTCTAAGTCGCAATTGCATGGCTCAGTCATGTCTAAACTGCAGCCAAGAAACTTTTTTTTTTGTAATTAGAAAATCCTTGTGCATTCAGTATTTGAGTAAGGAAATTGGAAGAAAGTATGCACGGCAACCGAAATTACACCAAGTTACCCGTGTCTCATTTATTGCAGAACATCCATGGCCTCTCGGAGTGTCTTTGAAATATAGTTTGATAATCAAACTTTCATCCAAGAAAAAAAGTGCACATCGCAACATGCAATGCGAGTGCACATAGCAACATGCCATGAGAGTTCGGTTGGCGGCCTGAATTATTTTCTTTGGTTCTTAAAGGGGTCCTGCAAAGACTTTTTTACTGGTTTTTAATTTGCACAGAACCAGTGTTGTACACGTTCCTCAAAAAAAGGAACGAAAGCTCGTTCCTCGTTCCTTCTGATTTTTGGAACGCGTTCCCGTTACAAGTTCCATATGTGAAAAAGGAACTCGTTCCCGTTACAGTTTCAAAAATGGAACGTATCGTTACATATACGTTACATTTGTATTTTTGCTAATTACCATATTTAGTTAAATCAATCAGAGTTTTTTTTATCTATCCCATTAATAGTCAACATACGAGTTTGCATGTCGGGATGGAAGGGCACCAGGAGTAGAAAACACGCGGAAGTAGGGTTTTATTTGTTGATATATGCATGTTAAAAATCCCAGCTATTAACCATGTCCATGTTTGTAGTGGACAATTCAGACGAGCCAAATTTAATGTACTTTTACCCAAGGTTGCACTAGCATTTTACAACAACCTCACACGCTTCAATTTAACAGAGTCCCGTGTTAGAACTTGACAACAGTTGCTTCTCCTTGTTGCTGTCCGCAAGACAAGCAAGTGAAGGAGAGGGTAAAGCTTCTGGAAAGTCAGTATTCAAAGCTACAAATACTTGGTTGGGAAGGTTAAATTTGTTGTTCAGTTTGAAGCTGGGGGACAAGAGAAGGAATAAAGGCTATTTTTTGTGTATCTTTTAAGTGAATAATGTTCGGGATACAAGGGTGAGTCCGATATCTCGCAATCTGTGATCTTGTTGTAATTGTAGGTCTCGTTATTGAAGTTCAAAAATGGCTGTAGTCGCAATAAAATTTCTGGGTGTATGAGGATTCGTTGAACCAAAGAAAGTAGCTGAGTTTGAAACAACCCTCTTTCTTTGTCTTTTCCTACGACTATAGTTTTGCTTTTTGTGCCGCAGTTTCGGGCACTCAAAAATATATCGACTCCCACCAGCTCTCCTGCACCCGAAACTGTTAGCAAGCGAGGACCACACAAAATAATCCATAAGATTAGTAGCCAAAAAGTTAACGAGATCCTGCACTTCGTAAAGATATTGTGTTTGTACTTTCATACTTTCCCTGTTAGAAATCAAATAAAAATCACCCCACTGGACGAAAAAAAGGAACGCCGTTACTCTTTCCGTTCCAGCAAAAATGTAACGCGTTCCCGTTCCAGTTCCAGCGATGCAAAATGGAACGGCGGCGTTCCTTCGTTCCTCCTAAAAGGAACGCGTTCCAGGAACGCCGTTCCTTGGAACGCCGTTCCGTACAACACTGCACCGAACCTGAGCACACTGAACGTAGTAACTTAATGAAACTTTTCTTTTCTCGAATTTCGCTTTATTTTAAAAGTTATAGGCAGCGACGCCACCGGTCTTCAAACAACGCGGCACCGTTTCGCACGGGAGACAAGAGATGGCGCAACGAATGCCGTCAACGTATACCTTACGCCAACGAACGAGCATACTGCGCCGAGAGAAGGCGTCTTTAGCAGACGAACTTTTCGACTCAAAAACGGCGCGCGTTCCGCAGGCGGCGACAGTCGCAGAAACAAAAACAGGCGCGGTAACAACAAGGAACTGCAGTTTCTTGTCTGCTAAAGACGCCGGCTCTCGGCGTCCTATGCTCGTTCGTTGGCGGCAGTTGGCGTCGCGACTACTTGCGCCATCTCTTGTCTCCCGTGCGAAACGGCGCCGTGTTGTTTGAAGACCGGTGGCTTCGCTGCGTTTCCATAGGAGCTAAGCCTTTTTCTTATTTTACTTTTTTCTCAGGTAAATTCGCTCTTTGCAAATTTCACACACAAAAAAAAAAAGCACCATCTGTGGGCAACGCTACACAGAGTCGTAGCGCGATAGGATTTTGCGGTCGATTTAAAGAGCCTAGCCCCTCCTTGTATCACCCTGTAGTATGCGCAGACTTTTCCACCGCTTGGTGGCGGGTATGTCGACGGGTCATTTCTTTTTTCCTTACTTTATAAACTGCATTTGTTTCTTTTCTGATCTAGAATACTGAACAAAAACTACTTTTATAAATAATTGAAACGGTTCGCGCCACTTATATTTTGTATTTCGACTAAAAAGAAGCTTTTAGCGACTCAGACCAGTAGTAAGCCCAGCACCAAAGGCGTTACATATCGCGCGCTTTCGGTATCGCGGGTCGCTCCCGTCGGTGGAGGAGGTTTCCGCGTCGTCCGGTTAAAATATGACGCACTGATATTTAGTTACTCTCTCCGTGCCCGCTGGCTTGCCCGAACCCCAAGAGACATGGAAACCGCAAAAAAGGTAGTCGCTTAAAGGGGCACTGACACATCAAAATCATAATTTTTTTTATTATCCGAAACGATTGAAAACGATGCCGGGACATTACCCTCAAAATTTGAAATTTGGGAATTCAGTATTTGTGAAGTAAAAAAACAATTTCCAAATGCCGAATTCGAAGTTCCCGCGCGATCGGCACCGGTGCCTTGACGTCAAAAATTGCGGAGACCTGAGAGTCGACTTCCTTTCACCACTCCCGGCTGTTGCCATGGCGACCCAAAGCGAGGAGGAAAGGAGCGAGCGCCCGCGTTGAGGCGGACCGGTTTTGAGCGGTGTCGCCTGTTTTCCGTTGGAGGATACAAATCCAGGAGACGGCACCACAACGAACTCCCGATTTTTGGTATTTCAAAAAGAAGGGCCGTAGTGCGTTCGCAATTGCGTTAAAAAACATGTTTTAGGATTGCCGTAATTAAATGTTATAGAGATGTCACCTACAAAGCTTCTAAATTTTCTGATTTTTGACGTCACCGATGAAAAGAAGCGAGGAGGCGAGAGGCGGGAAAATCAAACGCCAAAAATAAAAAGGCGCGCGCGCGCGCGGGAAAATTTTTTTTCGCGATGCGTTTTTTTTTTGCGTGTCTATGACTGCAACTTGCGTCGTTTTAGACAATAAAAATAAATACGACCTTTGGGGTGTCAGTGCGGTACCACGGCGGCCATCTTGAACAAAACATTAGTTTAACCACCAGGGCGGCGTTGGCTGTCCGTATGAGCAAATGCTGCAAAACCTGCGCGCCAATTTCGAAACCCTTTTTCCCGTCGCTTGCGACCTTGAGTTTCCTTCTCCACTCTTACGCCCCTCCTTTCACGTGTTCACCCTCCGGCGCGTCGCGCCCACGTTCATTGTTGGGAGGACAAAATTCTCCGGCTGCCAAGTGATTTGAGCGAGATGGGGTTTTGAAGCGGTATGGAAAAGTGGGACCGTCAATTTTGAACTATGCCTTTTCGATACTGCATAAGTTGTGTACGGGGCTGGCCAAGGCACGGGTGCGAGGACGTAACTGTATACAATGCTTGGGTTGCAGGAGCACTCGCGCGCAGAAATGGTAGGACGCGCTTTCTGAAATCACACGCCTACATTCCGCAGCGTTGCAATCCTACGAGTAAAACAGAGTACATCTTCGGACAGTGCGTGAGTTGATGCCGGCCGTACGAAAGACACACCTCGCGCTTCCTGTCACTACTGCCGCTGCTTGCACGCGCTGCCGATTGGCGGTCCTTTCTTTATTTTGTTTCGTCGCTCTTTTGAAAATACTGAAACTAATATTTTCTCAGACCCTGCTCATCGTACCTCTGCACTACAGTTGTGTAAACATATTGTGATGTAATTTGAGATATGGGACGGAGTGTCTACATACTTATTTCGTGTGTAATGCCGGCATAATATTCCTTTGCTGCCAGAGGGTCAAAACAATGGTAGGGTCCGCAGCAAAAACTATTTCAATGACCGAATTATGATCAAACACCAGTAAGAACATAAAAAAGAAATCACATGGGGAGAATAAAAATATTGCTAGAAGAGGATGGTGCGCGGGGCACAAACAATATTCGGAGTGACGTTGAGGGAACGCGACAAGCCAGATCTTTCCTGATGGCAGCCGTGAAAGTTGATCTAGTGCCTCGTTTTTATCGGCTTTGCACGGAAACTCGTCGACTACCGACTATCTTGTCAGTGGTGAAAATAGTGAACATGAACTGGATGACTTTTTTTGTTGTTTTTGTTTCTGTAGTTAAATGAGAGTATGAAAATATGAGACGTCCGCTGACGCTTGCGTCGGCTAACGGAACCTCAATCGCCGATCGCGGCCGATGTCATGGGCGTATACAAATACATCAAGTCGTCTGGGCGGGAGCAGTTGAAGCGCCGCACTTTTTTGGCCGGTCAGTAGAGACTCCGCGAATAGACTACTTCCATAAAGCCCTGCATGCAACACGGCGCGCGTTGCACTCTGGGAACTAGTTGGCCAGGGAGGAGGGTGGCATGGTTTCGGTTTCGATAGACACGTCGACAAGAGATTGTTTTTTGGTCCCGAGAGCGTCATTTGTGGTCTCTAAACTAACCTAAATGGCCAGACCTCAAAGCTTTAGCACAAGCCTGAGACGTATAGCTTGTCTTAACACATGCTTGTTGTATTTTTGTACTTGAGCCTTCCTGTTAGCGCACCAATCGATGTATGTGGACGAGCCAGTGCTGGG
The DNA here is from genome assembly GCF_016920785.2 of Ixodes scapularis. Taxonomy (NCBI): domain Eukaryota; kingdom Metazoa; phylum Arthropoda; class Arachnida; order Ixodida; family Ixodidae; genus Ixodes; species Ixodes scapularis. The sequence continues at coordinate 30,332,741 of NW_024609837.1, forward strand.
AATCTCGACGCTGCGAAGCTCGGGGATCTTGGGATCTTGCTTGTGTACGAATCAACAAGCTGTAGCAACCAATAAGTATGCATACATCGAGCTCGCGTCTTTACATTAGTGTTGTTGATCAGAAAGTTTGTTTCGTGCGTCCATACACGAAATATTACTTTTTGCTATTACTGTTTTTCTTAATATGCCTGAGTATGCGAGGTAAAACTCGGTATTGAAAAGCTAAATTTTAGCACACTTCTTATCTCTTATTTGTCTCTTATCTGAACAGACCCGCAGCACTGCACGAAGTGAAGTTCCCACCCGCTTGCATTCCACTAATATTCAACATCGCGTATGCGCATAAAGTTATCCTGCAATCATATGGGAAAATTCGCACACACAGACCGTTTTAAGAAAGCAAAAGTCGAGCACTTGTGTGAAGAATGTCGCACCGTTCGCCGGAAGTGCGCCGGACGGGCATGAACCCCTATCATGCCCGTCCGGCGCACGGTGCGACGTTTGACGGTTGCTAATGGCCATAATACTTGTTATGTGTTTGCTTTCTTCCTGCCTGAGTATGCCGAGATAATTTCAGACACACCGTTCAGGCACAGATCGTGGGCGTCAGTAGAAGCTCGTCCAAAAAGGCTTAGCGAGGAGTAGGGGACGCTTGTTAGGGGCTCCGTCGTAGCTAGCCGATCTCAGCGTTTGCGAAAAGTTAATCTTCTATCAGCATAAAATTTGAGTGTGAGATAGGTGATGACACGAGGAAGACATCATAGTAACTTTTGTGCAGTAGTGTAGTCGAATTTATTGCGTTTCCTTAAAAGTTCATGCGTAAACGCTGGGCTCAACTTTGATACCCTGTGAGGATGCGGCTTGCTTTTCGCCCAATGAAGTAACAAAAAGCGGACGTTTGGCAAAAAAAAAAAAATACGTGTAAGGATGAACAAATTTTAGTTCTAGTTCACTGGTACTAGACGGGATTATTGAAGTTGAGCTCAAACATGCACTCGTGGGGTGAGGTGACTAAGCCACGACTTACTACGTTCGCATACGCACGTACAATATCCGGTGTTTCGGGAACTAAGGAAAGTGCCCCGGTCTTCGTATTGTATCGCTCGAAAATGAGTGCATTGTACGTTCGTGAAAAGTCAGATAATCGAAAACGCAAGCAGCGCGTTCGGTCGCGGCGTGATAGCATGAGATGAAGCTGCTCAGTCGAAACCGAAACTGAGTGGCCAACTAGTTCCCAGAGTGCACTGCGTGGTATTTCGCCGCAATGGGGCGCGTCGGTTTTGGAACAAGTCCATTCTGACTCGAGGCTACTCTGTGCGGAGGGAGCCGCTACTGAGCGCGACCAATCGGAAACCAAGGATGGCTGAAATTTTCTAATTGCCATGAGATTTGCGAATTCGTTCTTCCCGTCGTAGTAAATTCGTCCGAATCGCTATTCGATTTACTAATCGATTATTTGGATGAAAAGATATATTTCAAAATTCGTACGTGGCTCACCAAATGGCAATAAAATTGGTATATGATTTCAAACCTATATAGTGTCACCCTAATTTACAAACTTGTTTCACTTGAAATTAGAGTTCACGCGCAAGCGAGCTGGTGGAAGCCTATACTAAAAAGGCCAGGAACAAGAGAAACAAAAAATAAATAAATAAGAGCGGGATAACCGCAACACAGTCTCAAATCACAGCTGAAAATGGTTACTTGGTAAGTGTAAATGTCCAGACATTGTATTAGTAAATTGTATATATATATATATATATATATAAAGTCAAAAATGCGTACTGTCGGAGTTATTAATTCGAAGTTTATTCCGACGTTTCGAGCGGGGACCGTTCTTCATTAGGTGATGAAGAGTGGTCCCCGCTCGAAACGTCGTAGTAAACTTCGAATTAGTAACTCTGACAGTACGCATTTTTTCCTTTGTATATATATATATATATAGAGAGAGAGAGAGAGAGAGAGATATTTTTCACTATTTGCTGATGGCCGAAACTAACTATGCAACACAATTTTCGCTAAAGGCTACCGTTATTTACAAAATATGACGAGCGTAGTTATTATATCTGCAATAATTTGATAGCAGAAACATAATTCGATCAAGCTACTTGATGAGTTGGCGTTCAATGAAGCGGTGTTCGATGAAATGTCCACTATTCGATGAAACGCCAATCAGTAAAACAGAGCTTCATCGGACGAAGATGCCTAGCTGTTGTTCGATGAAATGTCCGGGAACCGGTGGAATCACCCAAACAAAGATAGTGAACGCCGTGGCGTTTAGGTGTTGAGCTGTTGGTGATGCTTGATCGGCGCAATGTGTCAGTCGAGCTCCAAATGAGGGTGATATGAGGCGGGGCAGCTCTGTGGTTTTACTTGTTGTTTATTCTGGTGTCTTTCGTTTTTGCGCGAAATATTGCGGATCACGGTTCCCGGACATTTCATCGAACGCCGTTTGGTCGAACGCCGTTTCATCGAAAAAATGGACGTTTCATCGAACGCCGTTTCATCGAACGCCGTTTCATCGAATCGCTGACGGCCGTTTCATCGATTGTCTTTTAAATAAAAAGTGTGAAAGATGCTTTTTTATGCACGGATCGAGTGCATTTTCCTGTCATTCATTCATTTCATTGTCTGGTTTTTCGATGTCCAAACTTGTAGCTGTTACAATTTATTTTGATGCAAGTAACCCATGAAGATACTTGTCCCGGTCTTTATGTCTGTTTCGCATAATGTGCATATCTGTTCACCCCCTCTGTATTACCCGATTGGCCTTGAGGGTATTGTAACAAATAAATAAAAAGTCGCACTCCCGGTGAGAGCGCACTCCAACTCATGGAGGCCAGAAGGCGACATAGGTTTTGCGCAGGCGCAACAACTTTAGCCATCTGAGCCTCATAGCCTCTCATGTCTTTCTATCGATACTTTTTTACTGCCCGAAGCTTGCAGTAGCTAAAGCTGAGGTGCTGTTTATGAAATTACAACGAAACATTGTTTTGTTTTTAGTTTTAAGACTCATTGAAGTCAAAAGTAAGTACGTCACTTCAAATTTTATTTAAAAACTTTCGGGGCTTCATGTGTTCGTGCGACAGCCATTCACCGTTTCAAATGATGAGGGATTGCTCTCAAAAAGTCCCCCACAGCCACGGTCCGTCGGTTCTCATAAAAAAGGCGGACCTTCACATTCCTTTCCACTATATGGCCATCTTCTGGCGAGGAGGCTCTTGGGAACTCAGCATCGTCTCCAGCTTGTCTTCCGTCAGTTGATGTTCTGTGGCGATGCAAGTCAAAAACTTCCAGGACCTGGGATGGGCACCTCCGACCAGCTTCAGGAAGCGGGAATGCCACCCTGGCGTTCGATAAGACGGCGTTCGACAAAACGGCGTTCGATGAAACGGCTTCGATGAAACGGTGTTCGATGAAACGGCGTTCGATGAAACGGCATTCGATGAAACGGCTTCGATGAAACGGCGTTCGACTAAACGGCGTTCGATGAAATGTCCGGTCCCAGATTCCACCCACTAATATAACAACTCATACAATGCGCCGTGATAAAGTGCTTTTTGTCTTTGTGTATGTGTTTTCGTGACATTTAACCTCTGTTTGCGCTCTGACTAAGAATGAAACCATGTATACTAAAACATCGATAGTGGTCTCTATTTTTAGCAACGCTCGCACACGTCTTGTCTTTGACGCAGTGGCATTCTCATCTCCCATACACGGACAATTGGACAAAATAGGTTGGTCGGCCTTCACTCATTAGCTGCGGAACGTTTTGACCGTGACGTATGTATAATTCAAAGAAGCACCGACAGGCGGGTGCCCCTTTGAAAACAAATCATGCTCGCGTAGAGATATTTAGCGGCTATAGTATAGTCCGTGGGTATATATTTCTAGACCAACTCGTCGGCGTCAGTCGGTACAGGCGCTGGAGGCGTGATGAAAATGCTGGCAGATGTCGGCTTGACGAGCCCCACACTCTCCCCTTACACCAGATGGCAAATAAACCAACAACAATATTTGTCGACGGGCCATTGATTGAAGAGGCCAATCGGTAGTAGGATGACTCGACAAAGGGTAATTCATCAAAAATTCCAACTCGTTGACAATTGTTTGTGAGGGCATTCAGTTTCCACATTGCACTCATCTTCTGTATTAGAACACATACACATGTTAGACATTTTAATATAAGCAAGTTTCGGGCACCGGATATTTTTTTGCAAAGCTGTTTCACCGAATTTCGCATCTCCCGGTTCGTCGAATTTTGATATGAAATCATAATATAATTATTATACTTGTCACTTTTTCAATTAGAAATGGTTACAGATAATTATAAAATAAAAGTAGGCTTTCGCAAAAATTATGTCGATTATAGGCTATGCCAACGTAGCCGAACAGTAAAAAAAATGTTATGAGGGTGTTTTTGTTAGGGTTCAGGAAAGACAAAGGCGATTCTTCAAATGAGCACTGGTCACACAGGCCGACTGGTAACATAATTAAAATAAAAGCACCGACTTCACCGAACAGGAAAAAACACGTTTCGCCTGCCTTGCGGGAGGCATCTTCAGTAGTTACACAACAATGCCAGTGTAAGCTTCGTGGAGAGGGCCGCGTTTTTTGTTACACACGGATGTGTGTGTCCCTGCGAACAAACCACGATTCTAGGAGCTTTCGGGACCCCCATCTGTCCTCCCTCGCCAAGGTCGTCGCGGCCGGGAAGTCAAAATAATGCCCTATTGTCCACACATTGTACACCAGTTCAGACTTCAGTTGGGTCGCGTGGGATGCGCACGTGACGTCACGCTTGTGTTTACAAAGCAAATGAAAAGTTCAATCTCAAGTCAACGCTATTTATCAAATATGTCCGTATTTTGTGGAGAGGGCCGCGGTTTTTCTTACACACGGATATGCGTCTCTGAGAACAAACACGAGTTTAGGAGATTTTCGGGACCCCCATCTTTGTCGGGCGGCGGAGAAAAGATCACCGGAGAAAAGCTCACCGGAGAAAAGCTCACCGGAGAAAAGCTCACCGGAGAAAAGCTCACCGGAGATAAGCTCACCGGAGAAAAGCTCACCGCAAAACCGGCAGATGCGGAGAAAAGCTCACCGCGGCCTTTGACGGATGCGGAAGAAAGCTCATCGATTTTTTTTTTTAACTTAGCGGATTCTGCATCAAACGTTGTAATTTAACATAATTCGCAACCGTCACTTCATTATAAATATGTATTCTTTTTTGTAATATTCATGAAGTTCATTGGGCCTATTTACTAATTCATCAGAAATTAGTAATCACCCATTCTGTATATTAATGAAGCCGCATGGTATAAAATCAGAATATCGTACACCGGTAAAAAAGACAACAATTTATTGACTACTGGCAAGGTGCCGTCGGTAGCTCTGTCAAATAAAGATGTTTGTTCTTTGCGAGCTAATATGAATAGCGGTGTGTGAACCGTTTCAGCTCCGAATATTTTGTAGTGCCTAATAGATAAGTAGCTGTTTGTTGATGTAATCAGTGTCGGCTACTCCTGTTTTCTTTCTGTTTGTTTTTTCTGTTAATTTCACTAATAAAACTTTAGTTGCAAGAACAGATTTGTCCTGTCGTGTTTGTTGTCCTCACTCCTTCGTCGTCGTTTGAGCGGTTTTTATCATGTATAACGTTTACCAACCCGTCCTATTCGCCACCTTACCGAAGTCTACTTCTTATATAGACGCTTTACACACGCGCTAAATTACAGCCGCCATTGCTGACCTTCTCTTGTCTTTTCCATATGCCGAGCCACTGAAGCGACCGTTGACAAGCCTCCACAGAGGCCAAGGCTGTGGAGAAGGGCACAGTACAATTTAAAATATCAATAAACTGCCCTGCTGTGGTTATGATGAAGTGAAGTAAATGTAATAAGAAGAAACAAAAACTGAAGGTCAGTTATGGCGGCGCGCATGCGCAGCTGCTGCAAAGCGTCTATAGGTCACGAGTAACAACGGCGCCAGTGTGCAGCTCAGAAGGTCATGGGTGGCTCGCCGCAGAAAGGCACTATCACACAAAGGCAACGTGTGGAAACACCAGCACGAACGGCTAGAAAACGTGCTTCTCCGTGAAAGAAAAAAAGTTCTGATATCCTACCGACTGCTTTGTCCTATTTTCGAAAATTAGTAAAAGCTTCAAAGAGAATTCCAGGCACCGGTTGTTGCGCGCATGCACTTTCGGATTTTCGGCATTTACAGTTTTGATTTTTAGGTTTTAGGCAGACATTATTAAGTTTTCGAACTTTTTTTTGTTCTTCAAGTTCATACAAATTTGAGTTGGGCTTTCGTTGCTTACAAAGTAAGCCACAGAAAACTTTCGCCCGCAATTATTAATTTGGAGCAATATACCCAATAATCTTAACAAATAATACAAAAAAGGTCATTTTCTTTTTTACAAAGCTGACAAATTTTAATGATAATAAATTGATATATGTTACGTATGATCCTAGCCTCCATATAAACAGTAGAAAAAAAATCGGTGAGCTTTTCTCCGCATCCGCCGGTTTTTGCGGTGAGCTTTTCTCCGGTGAGCTTTTCTCCGGTGAGCTTATCTCCGGTGAGCTTTTCTCCGGTGAGCTTTTCTCCGGGATTCATCTTTGTCATAGGGTGACTCGTCTATCGGACTGTTCGTCGCAGCGAGAGTACAGGGAAGGATAATAATTCATACCTTATATCGTGCAGAAGAGAAGAATATTAAAAAAAAAAAAGAAACTGACGAAGCGAAAATTTCCTTGGCTTCCTTGGTTGATTCGCCAAAGTAGCAACAAAGCGGCATTTTACGATCGAGCGAGCACCGTCGGAAACACTGCCCAAAATAATTTTATAGGGAGTTTCACGGCTTTCCACTGCGACATAAGCACGTGGATAGAAAAACAAATATTGACAACAATAAATGTCGAATATTTTTGGCACGCTCACACCTGGTTTTTCTTCATAATTTGATGACTCATATGTTGATTTTGTTTGCGGAACCGTACTTCTGACCGGCAATTTTATTGCGTACGCAAAGCTTTTGCGTGCGATCTACTAAAGTTAATTATTTTGGGGTGTCCAAGTTGAAACGGTGCGTGTTATTTTTCGATCTCTGTCCGAATGATACAAAGTTTCACGTTTTCACCCTGTGAGTGAAGTGAGTTGGTCAGTGCTAGCATCGAAGGCTAACTTCGAACTCTAATTTGGAAATTTGTGCTCTTGTTATGATCGTGTACCATTGTAGTCGACGTCATCCCAGCACGGCGTATCGTTTTTGTATTCGGTTCAGCCCTGCAAACCACACTTAGGAAAAAAATGAATGTTTGCACCTTGTTTGTTCAATTTTTTTTTTTTTTTTTTTTTTGTTATACTGCAGAAACACATTGCGCCCCGTGTTTTTGAAGGCACGGTAGACGGTGGTGACGGTGAGGTGACCGACCGCCATGTCAGCCGGTGTCTCGCTCGACCTCCTCGGAGGACAGGTCGTTTTTACTGGTGACTGGTGCATACGTGGAGCAACTCCGCGCGCATTGCGTTCTTCATCTCAGAGAACGCAATACATGACTCAGCTCTATCTCGTCATCGCTCCAAAATGACAAGTGGAATTCGCAACTGTAGTCGGTGACAGGTCAAGAACGAAGTGGGAGCTCCTCCCACCCTGTTCCACTTCAGCGGAGCGAACGGGGGAGAGGAGGTCGCCCCCTCTCCAGCATTCGCAAATGGCAAATTTTAGTTTATTAGGCCACTAACTGTCAATTTACGCTCGTTCCTTTACGTCCGCCGCAGCCGATAATGTTAACCCCGGGAATACCAAAAGTATAATTTCTTTCAGCAAAAAAACAAACAAAACAAAACATAATAATAAAACGCCCGGTATATCACAGCTTTGACAACGCTTCACGTGTGTGAGGTTCGATGACCGACAGAGAACCACCGCTGGCCGTGCTCCCGAAGCGGGGAAGTGCAATTTATGGAGACCGATCATATTATCAGAAAGGTGCAGACTAGGGAGCCTTCATGTGCGCGAAGCGCACATGGAGGCACTCTAATGCAGACAATCCAGGAAAAGTATTCTTGCAACTATGAGGTTCCAGTTGTACTTACACATGCATTATCGTCAAATTTGACGGAGTTCCTTCCAACACTAAAGAGTTGTCAAGAGTGAAGATTACAAAGGAGAATATCAGCAGGAATCTATTGTCTGTTTACTGAAAACAAAACAAGCATCAGAAAAACGCATTTGGGCGGCCGGGGAGGCCAGAAGCACGGACTGCGCGCACCCAGCGTGGAACCAGCGAATGAGAGGGCACTCCTAGCAATCTGTTTTCAGAGCCACGGTATGCCGGCTGCCGGCCAAATGTCCACTTTAATTCTATTATGGCTTTCGAAAAGTAAATACACGCTCGAGAATTTTCAACAATCGCGCGAGCGCCGACCGGCCTGTAGATCAGCGCATCGTCACGGCGCGAAGTAGCGATATCAATGACAGTACTGTTAAAATAACATACAACAGTGCGCCTTATTTTTCTTTCTGAATGAGTTCCGACCCGGCGGACATGGAGGGGGAGACCGCAACTCCGACGGGGAGGCCAGCTGTGTTTATACCTCTGGCAAGGAGGGGTGCTTAGACGAGAGAGGAGGACGATCGTTCGCTGAGCGTCTGCTGCCGCGGGGCCTCGACCACCCCCGCGGGCGCTGGGCGTTGGCCGCGAAGGTGAAAGAAGACACTCAGCTTCCAGGCACCGATGGAAGACGTTCGCGTCGGAAACATTTCAATGTACTCCTTGTGTAATTGTTTTAACCATATCTAACCGTAATAAAGTCTTTGTTTTATTCTTACTTTAAAAACGGTGACTTCTTGGACCATCAAGTTAACAAATCAGAAGTGGGATTTACATCGGAACCGTGCTTTTGGAAGCTGATGTCACTGGAGAGCGTCGACACATCGGAGGGCGTCGACAACGAGGCACGGTGAGCAACGCATGACTTTCAACTGACGCCGCTGCTACTATCTTTGTGAGGAGCAGTACAGTCGAGGTCAAGTCTTAGTGACAATGCGTCTAGACATTTCTTCGTGAAATCTACTTGCCTCAACATCTAAAGCGATCAACTGTGTGTTCATCGCGGGAGAAAACGAAACCGAAAGTCGAAGATGACTGAGGGCAACATGAACCAAGAACTCATTGCAGCTTTATTAGATCAAAACAAAAAGCTGATGGAACTCATGGACAGAAAACCTGAAACATTTCACGTAATGCCCGATCTCAACAAAGCAATTGCCGACTTCGATGGTGAGGGGTCCAGTCACGAAGCCCGCGGCTGGCTGAAGACTGTTGACACGATGGCCGTGTTGCATGGCTGGCCGGATCATTTCAAGCTAGAAACGGCCAAGTTACACTTAAAAGGGCCAGCTCGTTTTTGGTTACAAGCTCGGATTGAAGAACTCGCAGGCTGGGAGGACTTTAAGTTAGCTTTCAACAAGACATTTGTTGGCCAGACGAGTACCGCGGAAAAGTGGCGAAAAATTCAGGAGCGGGCGCAACAGAAGAGTGAATCCACCACCGCATATTTCCTTGAGAAAATGCTACTGTGCAAAGATTTAAATCTCAGCCTTGAAGATGCCAAAGAACAGGTCTTAATTGGACTGAGATCAAGAGATGCTTGCATCTCGCTAACAGCAAAAGAGCACAAGGATGAAGATGAGCTTCTGGCGGATTTAAGAAGATTAGACAGAGTCAGCTGTTCGAGGATTCAGAGGTCTTCTGCCGACAGGACGCAAGGAGTAACTTCGAGTTCAGCTCAACTTGTAAAGCCTCCCTCGTCGAAACCGTGGGCTAGTGCACGGCAGGGAGTTCAACCTAATTCGGCTACGACCCAGGTGGATAAGACCAGTGCTACACCCGCTGATAGGAGACCAGGAGCCACGCCTCCCAAGCGTGACGCCACGGAACGAAACCTTGCCACAGTAAGATGCTATGGCTGTGGAAAATACGGCCATTTAGCTAAGGACTGTCCGGACAAAGCCAAACCCACCGGAAACTTTGTAGTGAATCCAAATAACAACGACCCAGCAAAGTTCCTGAAGACAGCCACTATTAACGGGGTTGAACAGGTGTCTGCCATGATCGACCCAGGAAGCTCAGAATGTATCATGGGACACGCTGCAGCGGTCAAGTGCAAACTGCAGATTACCTGCTCATCAAAGGGACTGTACGGCTTCGGAAGCACCGACGAGTACGCAGTGAAATCGATTGGATCTGCTTTCATCGACATCTCCATCGACGACATTGTCTGTAAAGGGGTGGAGGTCCTCATCGTGCCGGACAGCGTACAACCTGTAGACATCCTAGTTGGGCGGACGTGGACGGAGCAGCCCCACATCGCATATCTACGAATAGGCAACGAGCTGCGAATTGGATATAGGGATGACCTGCCCTTTTGCAACATCGAGCTGCCCCTGCCACCAACAAAGGACAGCTTAACAGTGAGTGAGACGACCACACTTTCCAAGAAAAGTGTGTGCTGGGTCACCCTGCAGTCCAAAGAAAAACGAGACTCCAATATCATTCTTCGTGACGAGCTTGGAGGAGAGAGTCTGCACCACTTGACAGACGGAAAGGTGAACGTCCCGATCGTCAACGACTCATCCACCGACAGACATCTTCGGAAAGGTCAGATGTTTATGCATGCCGAGATCTTGGATGACGGGGACGAGCTGCATGTGGCACGCATCGGTACTGATCGAAAGGAACCGATCTTAGAGAGTCAAGTGAACTTTGATCAGGACACTGCAGAAGCCGAGGTGTCAGCGCTGATGGTAGTGCTCAATAATTACAGAGACTGTTTTGCACTCTCTCTTGGGGAGCTTGGATGTACCCATTTGACTGAAATGACTGTCATTGAAAAACCTGGCAGTGTCCCTGTGCATTGCAAGCCCTATCGCACTAACTTGGCAGAGCGAAACGCAATTCGAGAAATTGTTACGGAATGGAAAGACTGCGGGTTGGTAACGGAGACGTCCTCACCGTATGCTAGTCCTGTTCTCCTAGTGAAAAAGAAAAACGGAGAGGACAGGTTGGTCGTAGACTTCCGCAGGCTTAACAGCCAGACAATTCCAGACAGGTTTCCGCTGCCCGACATCGATGACCAACTTGCGCAGCTCGCAGGCGCGAAGTTGTTCTGCGTCCTGGACTGCGCTAACGGATATCTTCAGATTCCCCTGAGCGAAGATTCCAAGGCTAAGACAGCATTCATAACCCCAGACGAGACTGGACAGTTTGAGCGGATGGTTTTCGGACTCAAAAATGGCCCAGCCGTGTTTCAACGTTTGATGAACCAGGTACTGGGACCCCTGCGAAACAATGTAGCTATGTGCTACCTCGACGACATCCTCATTCCTGCAAGGAATTGGGAAGAGATGCTGGAGAAGCTGAAGAAAGTGCTGGACGCCATCAGAGAGGCAGGCCTTACTCTAAAGCTGCCGAAATGTTTCTTCGGAAAAAGGGAGCTCGAATATCTCGGATTCAGGATACGGGAAGGATTTCTGCTCCCTGGAAAACAGAAGACGGAGGCAATCGCGAACATGAAACCCCCAGAGGATGTGCATGGCGTGAGGCAGTTTCTTGGGGTGACGGGTTTCTTTCGGAGGTTCATCGCGCACTACGCGACAAAGGCAGAGCCGCTGTCAGGATTGCTTCGGAAGAACAGCGACTTTGTGTGGGGTGACGAGCAGCAGGAGGCGTTCGAGCAGCTGAAGGAGGAACTAACCTCGTCACCAGTGTTGAGGCTGTACGACCCTGCGGCTCCCACCGAGTTGCACACCGATGCAAGTGTTAAGGGCCTTGCTGGCATGCTGCTGCAGCAGGATGTGGATGGGAAATGGCATTTAGTATTTTGCGTCAGTAAAAAGACCACAGATGCTGAGAAGAACTACCACTCTGGGAAGTTGGAGTTGATGGCAATCGTGTGGACCGTCGACCGCCTAAGGGCCTTACTTTTGGGGATTCCATTCGTGCTCGTGACAGATTGCCAGGCTACCGTGTACCTGAACACGCACCGCACGCTGAAGCCGCAGATCGCGAGGTGGTTTGATCTTCTTCAAGAATACTCATACGAGGTGAGGTACCGGCCAGGAGAAAAGATGGCCCACGTCGACTGCCTGAGTAGGAGTCCGGAAGGACCAGCAACGGACACAATGGACGAACTTCTGAGTTCTCGGGTTGATGTCTACGTCACCATGAACCTCGATGATCAAGTGATCATGATTCAGCGATCGGACCCAGTCTTGGCAGAGCTGGCAAGAATTCTGGAAAAACCGACGACAGAAAGGACAGAGGAAGAAAAGCGAAGAGTGAAAGAGCTGAAGCTCAAGGATGGCAAGCTCTTCCGCATCGAAGAGGACGGACGGAAGTCGCTCTTCGTCATGCCAAAAGCGATGAGAAAAACGCTGTGCGTTAAATTTCACGACATGCAAGGACACTTCAGTGTTGATCGAACTGTTGCCAGGATAAAGGAGCTGTATTGGTTTCCACAAATGAAACGTTATGTAAAACAGCACATCCAGGGCTGCTTCGAGTGCCTCCTTGCCAAAGTTCCAGGAGGGAAGAAACCTGGATTTCTTCACTCAATCCCTCCAGGAAAACGACCATTCGAGGTGGTGCACCTCGACCACGTTGGACCGTTCGTTCGAAGTGGAAGACGCAATCAGTGGATCTTGGTGCTGATCGACAACTTGACCAAGTTTGTGAAGCTGTACCCCGTACGAGACACTTCAACAAAAAGCGTGCTGCGATGCTTGCAGAGCTTTATCACCGAGTTTGGCCTGCCGGATCGCATCATATCGGATCGAGGATCTTGCTTCACATCGCACGAGTTCGAGAGCTTCTGTCAAGAGAAAGGAGTCTGTCACACCCTCAACTCGGCTCATCACCCAAGAGCAAATGGCCAGGTCGAACGCGTCAATAGGACCTTAATCCCAACGATAATAACTACGGTTGAAGACCCAAACCACAAAGACTGGGATCTCAAGATCAAAGAAGTTGAGAGCTACCTAAACGCAGCCTACAACGCGTCGACAGGCACCAGCCCGTTCAAAATGCTACATGGTTACCAGCCCCGAGTCGAAGACGGACTTTTGCGCTGGCTCAACAGAGAAAATGAAGATTGGGAACAGCCGGAGAACCTTCATGAGTCGGGCCGAGAGGCTATACAGCACACGCAAGAGAAGTCAAGCGAATACTTTGACAAGAGCCATTTCGCCGCTCAAAAGTTAAAAGTTGGAGATCTGGTCGTGATGCGTTGTCCTCCAGAGCGCACAGGAGAGCCAACAAAAACACAAGCTAGATTTAGGGGACCCCTTTTCGTGACCGAAGTCCTTCCAAGCGACACGTATAGAGTGTCGGAAGTGAAAGGCACAAAAAAGCGGATCTACGCGACCACGGCCCACATCACTCAGCTGAAGTTGTGGAGGAGGCCAGGTGGCGAAACTTCGAGCGACTCTTCCGGTGAAGAACAAGACGACGACCCCAATGAACCACCGCCACGAAAAAGTGGGAGGTCTCGCAAGCCGCCTGCTTACCTGAAGGACTATACGTCTGTGTGAAGTGAAGTGATGTGATGTGTGCAATTTACAGTGTAATGTAGTCTTTTATTTTGGCCTTTAGAAACTGAGGACAGTTAAAACCCAGTATGGCCGAGTGTTAAAATAACATACAACAGTGCGCCTTATTTTTCTTTCTGAATGAGTTCCGACCCGGCGGACATGGAGGGGGAGACCGCAACTCCGACGGGGAGGCCAGCTGTGTTTATACCTCTGGCAAGGAGGGGTGCTTAGACGAGAGAGGAGGACGATCGTTCGCTGAGCGTCTGCTGCCGCGGGGCCTCGACCACCCCCGCGGGCGCTGGGCGTTGGCCGCGAAGGTGAAAGAAGACACTCAGCTTCCAGGCACCGATGGAAGACGTTCGCGTCGGAAACATTTCAATGTACTCCTTGTGTAATTGTTTTAACCATATCTAACCGTAATAAAGTCTTTGTTTTATTCTTACTTTAAAAACGGTGACTTCTTGGACCATCAAGTTAACAGTACGCGCGTGCGCAGAAGAAACGCGCCGAAGTCGGCGTCGGCTGCTAAGCTGTTTCCCCAATCACGACCCACCCCTGGCGCGACGCCCACCGCTTGCTCCACCCCATAAGCAGGGGACCTAGTAATCAAAGCGACCAACACGGTACGCAAACACGAGCAGCAGCCAGTAGGAAGGACACCGACACGAGCTTAGTCAGCGAACGAAAAGACAAACACAAACTTCACTCTAGGCAAACAGAGCAGGGGTAGTTACAAGGATGAGAGGCGTGCGCAGACGGAGGTAAGCAGTGCACAATAAATACGCGAAAACTCGCAGCAACCGAAGAACCACGCAGCAAACACGTACGTGCACACGCACCAGAAGCACGTGCGTCACGCTGCGTATCTACGCGGAACTGGCGGTTTTGGCATTTCGGTAATTTGAAACTTTGATATCGATTGCGTGAACAATTTATTCAGCAAACTGAACCGGTGGAGCCTCGCATAAAAAAAAAAATCGTTTGACAATATGAAAGCGACTGAAATTCTTCCTAAAAGCTATATTAGCAGAAAGTACCGTGTTATAAAGGACCTCACGAGTTTCGACCAAGTTTTCCAGCACGTTATTTTGCAAGAAACGGAAGAAGCCAAGTGTACAATCAGTTTCCGAAGCTGGCAACCACAGCTGGAATCAGCGCCATCCTCGGCAGTTTCCTGAACTTCGCGTAGTCACATTTCAGCCACCGCCACATAGAGGGCGCAACCAGACATCCAATTTGTGTTTTCTGTATGTTTTATGATTTGTTTTAATAAATAGTCTCAATTAGTGAAAGGCAGTGGCTCCTCGGACGGCCGTCGCTGGAGCTACATCCACACTAAACGGCTCTGCATCCACACAGACAAGGCTCCTTCGACACCGGAAGTGACGTATAAAACCACGTGACTTATAAAATTAATATAAAATTACTTTAATTTTATATATTCAGCTATGTCTTAAACTTCTATAGCCCAAAAATATATTTACAATGTATTTTTATGCACTTTTGAAATTAAAAGGTCACGTGGTATAAATAAAATAAGGCTATTGAGCTATTATTTTATGTAAAGAAGCGGTGCTATAAAGTCTAATGCATTGTAGACATACTGTAAATTAGTTTGTCTCATTATATCAATATCCTATGACGTCGCTTAGAGCGCCGCGCCTGCGGCTCTGCGGGTTCTGCGCGCCTGGCCTGTCCCTCCTGCTCGCCTGCCCTGGCTAGCGCCTGGCCGGTGTAGGACGCCGATCTCACTACCCCTCTGCTTCGACTACGGTAGTGGTTATGGCGTACGCCAAAATCAATACCGTAGTCATTTCGGCGTACGCCATAGTCAATACCGTAGTCTTTTTCGCATACCCCAAACACACTACCCTTACGCCAAATTCAATACCTTGAATAACGTCGGTTCAGCAGGGGTTGAGCCAGTTGAGCTCCGCATTTCGCTAAAACTGGCGGAAGTAACTTTCTGCAGCAAAATACCCTGATTGTTTGTTGTTGTTTGTATGAGCAGCGGAACGCGCGCGGCAGGCGTTGTTAATTTTGATTAGCGTTGATACGGCTGACGGCACAAGCAAGGAAGCTTGGAGTGATTCTGTGTGAATGTGATTTGACATCGCTTCTTTCTGTTTCTTCGATCGTGGTGCAAATGCAGGTGCCCGACTCCCGAACGATTCGAAGGCAAGAGTGGTAGCCCGCCTGTCCGCTGGTCTCAATCGCATGCACTGTCGTCGTTTCGGGCACATCGGAAGAAAATAAGACGCTCACTATTTTAAATAGCGTGCGATCGGCCTGTCTAGGTTCTGGCGACACCGTTTCAGGCTGTATGTGAGAAAATTTAGCCACTACAGTACGACTGCTAGCCTGGGGTATGTGCCTCACAACAGATCGAAACGCGGTGGGGGTGGGGATCCCTGGCAGCGGGACCTTTCGCTGTACGAGCTGCGGTGCGCTAACACACACTCGACCTCCGATACCCCCTTGGGTCACAGCGCTTGCTGAAAGAAGTTTGGATGGTTTTACGCAGATTTTGCAGTGCGTACGAGACGCACAACTGCTACGTACTACGTCCTAGATGCCCAAACTGAGGCTCGCTACTTGTGCGCGGCTCTCGTGATCTGGAGAACAGTATGCTCGCCATGAAAATGTTGTAGTGAGAAGTACGGAAAAGTAATATTATAAAAGTAGAGTATTTAAAACTGGCTTGCATTGTCACTGAACATATGAAAATAAAACTGATTAGGAATGCCGATCAGATCGGGGGGGAATGTGATATAGATCTTTAAATAGGCTCGGGTTATGTGCGAAGTTGCGTCGGAACAGGTGGGCAGGGGTGCTATATTCTCCATCCCCCACATAATTCGAACTCGTTGCCCCCATCCCTGTTCCTATATTCTTCCAATGTGGCAGGTTCTTTTTTTTTTTTTTTCTTTGTGCCTAGAGCTGCAGTTTTCTATGCTTCATCTCCCCTTAGCATGGACTGTTAGCCAGATTCTACAAGTGTGAGCTAATTGCTTTGGATCACACCATGGCGGTTGCACGAGTGCTCATTCACTGCAAGCGCTGTGAAGGCAGTCGAGGCTATACCATCTTGCGCTTGCACAGTCTTTGCGGTTTGAGGTCCTTTGTTTTGGCCTGTTCTTTTGTGTCTGGGTTTCATGTCCTTTTTGTTTCTTGTTTCGTGTGCTGGGTATGGTTGGAAGTTATGTTACACCTAGTAGTAGGATCTTTTGTAGAAACATTGGTTTGAGAGTAAATGGTTCTATTACCTTCTTTCTTTTCCTTTGGCCGAGCAGAGAGGGAAAATGGTTTCTTCATGTCGACTTCGGGACAGAAAATAACCCACGATGGGGACAAAGGCAAGTTTGGGGAAACCGTATCTAGGTCACAGCGGCTCAATGGGCAAACAGGATGTGGCTCACGTTTTGGGTGTCGAACAGGTTAGAGAGGCCTGGTGCGCGCATTGTTTTCTAGCCATTTATTCTCGATCCCAGTCGCGTGTCTAGGTGGCAGCACGTATTCGCCAAAGGGTGGATTGTGAAGGAGGTATGGACGTGTATATAAGGCGGTGTTTGTTGAATAAACTTCAACCTGTGTCCGAGACTTCAATGTTCATTTCATTTTTTTTTTTATTTTCCTAAGTCTCGGGTTTACTATGTTTGTCATTCACCAGCTCGCCTGTGTTTTCTCCCTTTCTTCACTGAATAATGTACTGGTCAAGAATTATCTGGTCTTACCCAAAGTCGAAGGGAGACCAATGGAGTTTGTGGTAGACACAGTAGCTTTCCAGCTTGACCAGGGCAAGACCCTAGATGACGTGCTGCTGACACATAAGGAAGTTCTTGACCCAAGGATGAGCAGGCACAAAGAACCCTTGGTGAACCTGGATCTGAAAAAAGATGCAGCACTGCGCTTTTTGAAGGCTAGTCCTGTTCCGTTTGCAATGTGTACCGCAGTGGAGGCAGAACTCTGGATGCTCCAAAGCTAAGGCATAATCGAGCCAACACAACGCGGTTGAAAAACTGGCGGTAAATCTGATGCAGGCTGTAGCAGATTTTGTGGCGAGCGTGCTTGGAGGCACTATTTTTTCAACACTGGACCTCACTAATAATAATAATAATAATAATTTTTATTTGCACAAGAAAGTTTGCCCACTCAGCGGCGTGCAATGCTAGACGGTAAGGTTAGTACCCTTACGCATGTGCGCCTGCTAGTCCGCCACTGAGTAGGTGTGGTGGTGGTGGTGGGGGTGGTGTTTGCCTGACGTGAGGTTTTTCTCGCTGGCTGTGGAAAAGTTGAGAAAAACCTCACGTCAGGCAAACACCACCACCACAAACTGTAGTCGTAAGTACAAGATAACAGGTACACGTATGGAAACAATGAATAATCATAACCCAGAGGGGAAGATAAGAAAACTTGCTGTGCCCCAACCCACCCCCACGCAGACCATGGCAGAGGCCCCAGCCACAAGGCATTCCACTATAGCTGTGTGTGACAGTGGAGACAGCAGATACGCTCACCATAAACACCATCAAAGGATGACAGAGTGAAAAGGATGCTCTTGAAAATTTCGGCTGCCGCGGCAATTTTCCAGCTCTGCAAGGAGACAGTCCTAGCAGGAAAACCTATCATGGAAATTTACCTGGGTAATGTTGTTGTGACGATCTGGATCGGTCATCAAGATAAATGGGCACCGTGCTCAGGAAAGACATGTTAACGTCATCAGCTACCATGCCAAAACTACTTCTTTTATTTCGATCATGAGCGCTCGCACGAGCCGCTTCAGAGCGATGTCTCTTTTGCAGCTCGTCACGTGCCAAGGTTCTTAAGTGTTGACCTGATATCACGCTGCCATACACCAAACACTAAACAAACATTAAACAAATACTGCGTTGAGCAATATGCATATGAATAAATAATGATATACATACGACGTGATAAATGAGAAAAGACATAAATTTTACAAAGTTCAGTCCCCAGGTAGATGCTGCACAAATTTGATGACCGGCTTCAGTTTCTCCACATGCACTACATCGCGGCCAGTGCCATCCACGAGTTCAAGCTAGTAGTTCACGGGAGAGAGCCGGCTCACAATTTGGCGAGGGCCAGTAAATCATAGTGTTGCCTTGACTCTGATGAGTGGGCTCTCCTACAACACGAGCTAGTCCTTCTCAAAAAGAACATACATGTGCCACTGTCAAAGTCGCTTTCTCGCTTTTCTTGAGCAAGCTTGATTTGTCTGGAGGTCAACTTCCGAGCTGCGTACTGCTGTCGAATGTAACACCAACGTTGGTGCTGAGGGTTGACAACTTTCCAAGGTTCTGAGACAGAAGTCCCCTGGCAAAGAAAGGCTTGATCAACGGAAAATGGGCTCAGATTCCGCATTGCTAAGCTTAATTGTCTTGATGCCCACTGCAGCACAAGAGGTGATGTGACAAACTACCGATGACACCTTCCAGGCAGTAGGGGCATCAAGTTTTCACTTTTCTCCGTCAACAATGCAACAGACTCAAAGTGCCGTTGCCATTCCAGAAATTCTTGGGTCAGCTCTTGCCGACATCACGGGACCAAAGTGGCCGCTTCTCTTACAAATGAGACGGAGCGGACGAACTTCAGGATATTGGGACGAAGAACATTGAAAGTCCCGCAAAGTTTTTGACACATGCTGAAGCGACGCATGCTGCTTCTTTTGCTTCTCTGTTGCAGAAGGGTGCTGGTGGCGATTGCTGTCGTTGGCGTTCCGATGAAGCGGTGGCCGGCCCTGCTTCGAGAGCAGGAGGGAGCGCGCTTTCTTTGTCCCTGCGCAGCTTGCACTCGCTGTGCAGCGAGAGCCAAAACCGGTGTCTTTGGTTGGCTGAAGACAACCTGGTCAAAGCAAAGGAAAGAGTCCAGCAACTCATTCAATGAAGCGAAGCGCCTGTCTAAGCATGCTTTCGTGCTTTGTGGAAGAGTGTGGCCAGGATAACCTTGCATTTCTCCGCCTTCGTCTCTGGGTAGCTGCACTCGTGGATGAGCTCCAGTAAACAGAAGGCGGAGTCGGTGCAGGATCGTATGTATGGCTCTAGGTGCAGGACCCTCCCGAGTGCTGACTTGTGCTGAACATCTTTTGTTTCGCCTCAGCTTCGTTGTCCAGGTTGTAACGACGACGGAAACCTTTCTTCATTTGCTCCTACATTGTTAGCTTGGCCGTCTTGAGGTGGTACCTAATCCACATGGAGTCCTAGCTTAGATGGTAGCTTGGGTACAATCAATGGGATGGCCTCACCTGGTGCAACTTTAAACGTCTGGAACCTGAAATCTATCTGGTGAAACCAGGCGATGATGTCCGTGCGCAGCCGAGAAACCGAGCTGACAGTCACGTTGGTCAGCGACTGCAGTGTCTGTGGCTGACTCAGCTTGAGTAGGAACCCTCTTCCTAGGTGCCTTGGACCTTTTTTTCTTTGCGGACTCTTGGAGCAGTGTACGTCAGAGTCCACGCTGCACGAAAACTCCGAGGACGAGGTTTTCGGCATCATTGCCTCGAGTTGATCAAGACGATCCATGGTGCTGACAGGTGCCAGCAGGTTACTGACCAAATTCAGTGTTGCCTGTAGTTGTGCGTTGAAGAATCTGAACGCAGACATTTTGAGCAGACTGCCTTTCCTGCGGGCAAGGATGAGCCCAACCCTCCCACAGTTCTGCTCATGTTGCAAGTGTTGACAAGGGCGCTATAGTCTGTTGCAGGTCAAGAACAGCATGAGAGTGGAGAAGAGGAAACCACCTCTACTTGTCATGATAGGTGGTTTGCTTCTCTCCAGTGTTCACTCCGCCAATGTCGAAAGAGAGGGACAGAGACTTCTCCTGCTACTCTTGACCTGCAGGAGACTCTAATTATGTTCCAGAAGCTGGCAGAAAAGACCACATAGAATTTCACCCTTTCTCATGTGTCCGAAGCAGTTCAGGGTAGAAATGTCGGAGGCCTCAGAGAGG
Source organism: Ixodes scapularis (assembly GCF_016920785.2). Classification (NCBI taxonomy): domain Eukaryota; kingdom Metazoa; phylum Arthropoda; class Arachnida; order Ixodida; family Ixodidae; genus Ixodes; species Ixodes scapularis. Next base: position 30,353,304 of record NW_024609837.1, read on the forward strand.
ATATTTTAGACCTATTCAACAGTTTTGTTACGCTGCTGCTGCCGCTATTCATTCTGAGAACTGCAGTCCCCTGCACGCGCGATAACCCCGCTGCGGGCCTGTGCGTGCAGTACACGAAACGACACCACCTGTCTTGTGCACAGCCGTCTGTCCCCTGTGAGCAGTTATGGCGTCACCAAGCATGTGCACAATAGCTGGTGAGATCAGTGTGTTGGTGACATGATGTTGTTTAATGCAGGGATCATGTGTTGTGATACCAATGGATCCACGGTCTGGGTCGCTGACTCTGGTGCACTCCACATACCGCAGAATCATCGCCATGAAAGCCTGTGCCAGAAGCTATACATCTGATGGCCAGGAATTGGTGAAAATAGCATATATGGGTGTAGGACAATATGGTCCCGAACAATATGGTCTCAGACAAAATGGTCCCGGACAATATCATCCCGGACAATATGATCCCGAACAATATGGTCCCAAGCGCAAACCTGGACAAAATGGTCCCAAGTAAAATTACCGACACATTTGACGCACTGTCTAAAATGTCACTGATATCTGCAGCGATTACTTTTAATGGTTCATTCGTCACATGTCGATTCGTCATAGGGGGAATAAAGGCAACCTACCGTGCAGATACCGCATGTTTTGATGCAATGTTAGAAAATAAGAATGGAAAATAATAAACATGCTTTTGAACACATGACACGTTTTATTACATTCCCACAAAAGGTCTACCCTTCTTTGATGCTGTTGGGCTTCAGCAGCCCTTGTGCCATAAAAACCCAATCCAGTCCAAAAGGTCTACGATCCTGAAACGGCACTTGGCCCACGCCTTTCAGAGGGTCATTCATGATACGGCTCAATTGTGTGCAGATTGTTTGAAGTTGCTGTTGCATTTCTCGGTAGCCTGGTTGAAACTCAAGTTGAACACACGAAAAGTAGAACAAATGGCGAAAATTATCCGTGAAAAATATAAACTCTAGATTGACGAACGGCTCGCAATATAAGTATTTTGCGAATCACATTTAATAACATAAACCTTTGAAGACCAAGCAATTAAAAAGTAACTCTAAAATAACCAATGGCTCATGTCACAAATGTTCACCAAAAATAAATACATGCAATCTACAAACCTGTGAAAAGCAAGAAAAAAAAAGAAAAAATGCAGCGAAAACGACATGGGACCATTTTGTCCGGAACCATATTGTCCGGGACCATATTGTCTGGGATCATAATGTCCGGGACCATTATGTCTGGATCCCATACTTAATGCCAAACAACCAGAAACACAAGCTAAAAGCACTGACACAGTGAGAATGGCCAACATCCTGGAATGAAATTCACATAGGCTTTGCTGGTTCAGTGAAGAAAAGCATTTCAGGTTGTTATACACCAAATGGCTCGAGGTGTGAGTGGATAGCAGCATGTCGTCGAGCGTAGTAATCAAGGATTTATGGTCTTTGTTAGACACAATTGAAGTGTTAATGAAGGTTTGTTTGGGCAACGGAGCTGCTTTAAGTTACCATGATTTATTGCATGAATATCATCTGAGTCACCAGCGCACCTCATCACCGGCTGGGACCGGACATTTCATCGAACGCCGTTTCGTCGAACGCCGTTTCAGCGAAGCCGTTTCATCGAATGCCGTTTCATCGAACGCCGTTTCATCGAACACCGTCTCATCGAAGCCGTTTCATCGAACGCTGTTTTATCGAACGCCGTCTTATCGAACGCCAGGGTGGCATTCCCGCTTCCTGAAGCTGGTCGGAGGTGCCCATCTTGGGTTCTGGAAGTTTTTGACTTGCATTGCCGCAGAACATCATCTGACGGAAGACAAACTGGAGGCGATGCTGAGTTCCCAAGGGCCTCCTCGCCAGAAGAAGGCCATATCGGCAAGAAATGAGAAGGTCCGCCTTTTTCATGAGAACCGACCGAGCATGGCTGAGGGGGACTTTTGGGAGCAATTGCTCATCGTTTAAAACGGTGAATGGCTGTCGCACGAACACATGAACCCCCGAAAGTTTTCAAATAAAATTTGAAGTGACGTACTTACTTTTTACTTCATTGAGTCTTAGAACTAAAAAAAAAACAATGTTTCGTTGTAGTTTCATAAATAGCACCTCAGCTTTATCTACCGCAAGCTTCGGGCAGTAAAAAAGTATCAATAGAAAGACATGAGAGGCTAGGAGGCTCACATGGCTAAGGTTGTTGCGCCTGCGCAAAACCTAAGTCGCCTTCTGGCCTCCATGAGTTGGAGTGCGCTCTTACCGGGAGTGTGACTTTTTATTTATTTGTTACAATATACCCTCAAGGCCCATCGCGGGTAATACAAAGGGAGGAACAGATAAGCACAATATGAAAAACAAACATAAAAAAATTGGTACAAACATCCTCATGGGTTTCTTGCATCAACATAAATTGTAACGGCTACAAGTTTGGACATGAAAAAACCTGACGGTGAAATGGGTACATGACACGAAAATGCACTCGATCCGTGCGTAAAAGAGCACCTTTCACACTTTTTGTATAAAATACATTCGATGAAACGGCCGTCAGCGATTCGATGGAACGGCGTTCGATGAAACGGCGTTCGATGAAACGTCCATTTTTTCGATGAAACGGCGTTCGACGAAACGGCGTTCGATGAAATGTCCGGGAACCATCACCGCGGCAACTCACAGGCTGATGGTACAGGAGCTCAACCAATTGCAAGGGCAACTACAGTAGATAAAAAAAAAATTCAGGTTTATGATTGGTTAAACGTCATGTAGGTACAACAGCGCAAAACAAAGAAGACCAAGGAAAGGAACAAACACCACAGGACGAGCGCTGCACTAGTCCTAGCTGTGGAGCTAGTCCTCGTTGTTTTGCGCTGTTTTATGTTTAGCCTTCAATAAAGTGACCAGATGTCTCCATTTAGGCGGGGCCAGATAACGCTTTTCAGGCCAAGGTCGCTGTCCCGCCAACAAGCTTGTAAAACAGCGCTTTTTTTTTTTTTTTTTTTTTTTTTTAAGGGGCGAAGTTTTTTTTGGCCATGTCCTTCCGATGTCCGGCGTCGGGTGCTGATGCTCACGAGCACGTGAGCACGTGCTCCCGTGCTCGTGTAGGGCAAAAAACAACCGCATCCCACGTGGTGAATGATGTTTTTTTTATTAGTGTTGAGAGGGAAGAGAGAAATCCCGGTACATGTTGGCCACACCTTCTGTGGGGGGCGAGTCAGTTCCGGGGTAGGGACGGGTTAGGGATAAAGGCCCGTTCACACTCTTGCAACCGAGTGCGACCGAGAGAGAGCAAACCGGTTTTTAAGCCTCTTGCGATCTCTTAGGACCAGCTCCGCTCAGTGCATCCGGTCCCAAGAAGTCTTTCTCGGTCGTACTCGGTTGCAAGAGTGTGAACGCGCCTTAAGGGATCAAAAGAAGGAAGTAGAAAAGAGAAAAAAGAGGAAGGAGAGATAGGGGGTGGAGGTAGTTTGGACTACCTATGAGAATGGACGGTTCACTGGCTCGGGGCGTACCATGCTTTAGAGCCGGTCTATTAGATCTGCATCTTCTAAGAACGTTATGAGTAAGGCGAATGTTCTAGTGGCATCTCTTACTGAGCCTGGGGGAAAAACAATGTCTTCAGTTGTCCCGTGGGCAACCCCTGCGAGCTGTAGTCCATCGAGGAAAGATTTCCTCGCGTCCGCTAGAGTTGGACAGACCCAGATGAGGTGCTCTAGGTCCTCGGGAACGTCACAGCTTGAGCAGTTTGGGCTGATTGTGGCGTCCAGACGATGAATGGCCTTTGCTGTAAAGGCACACCCAGTGCGAAGCCTATGCAGAATGGAGGCACTGGCTCGTGAAAGCTTTGGCGGCACACGTGCGGGTGGTCTTCCTCCAGACACTCGCGGGTCAGGATGTTGTCGCTCTATTTCTTTGTGTATAAGTTGTCTGGCCTCGTGGATTTTCGATACATAGAGTGTTGGCACATTAAGGTGGTGCGCAATTCTGCTGCAAGACGATCGGCTGTCTCGTTGCCTGTGATGCCAACATGTGAGCTAGGGCAGCTATTGAAATACTAATTGCCAGCCTTTTGTTTCCAAGTTTCTTGCTGTGTGGGCAACGTACCGTTGAATGATGTTGATGGGGCGAAGCTCTGGTGGTGCTTGTGTGTAGACGGTGAGCCGCAGCATGCCGAACCCCACGTAGCACGAGAACGTTCTGAGAACATTCCGGGGATGTTCAAAATAACATAGACAACATTCTTGGAATGTTGAAGATTTACGTAAGAACATTCTATCAACGTTGTCAGAATGTGGCGCAGGCACTTATCGCTACATTCGGGGAATGTCTTCAAAGGGATATTCTTAGAACGTTCTGAGAACGACATAGAACATTACCAGGTCATTCAACCAACATTGAAACATCCTAACAACGTTCTAAGAACGTTCTCAGTACATCCAAGGAACTTCTGCAACATTCTCTGAAAGTTGCAAATTTACGAAAGAACATTCTATCGACGTTGTCAGAATGTGGCGCAGGCACTTATCGCTACACTCGGGGAATGTTTTCTAGGGGATATTTTTAGAACGGTCTGAGCACGACAAAACATTTAATCACCTAAAACGTTCCCAAAACATTTAAAGAACATCTGCAACATCTCTGAAGAATGTTTACAAAGATTCCACAATTATGGCTTGCTTAGCTTACAGCCCCACTGAGCCGTACAACATATATTGATATAATAAACCTCCTCACAGAGCGATCAATATTTTTAATCGGAATATATTTTTTCCAGGCCTAGCACAATCTAGCCGCTTTTCCAGTACATTAGCCAGAGCCTGTACTTTAACGGCAGCTTACACCTACTTATCAAAACATGCTGCGTACGTAAGCGATTACTCACTCGGAGCATAAGAACAGCTAGATACCTACACATCCCACACTCAAGCGGGACATACCTTCTTCAAGGTATTTAATCTGAGATGCTAAAAATCGGGTCTATTCAAAACTGCCCCTCTACATGCGGAGTGAGTGCCAAGCTCATTATCAAATTGTGAAGACCATTGCTTTTCTCCTACACCTTATCTCACATTCCTCGGTAGACTCTTATAAGATAAAACTGATCCCTTATGCTAAGTTTCCAAAACCTCCACTTAATTTGCATATTTTTGGCACAAGGTGGCATATAGTGGATGGTGTTTCGAAACACAGGTTGCTTGAAAGCTCCGTAAAGTTGGCTTCACCTGCGAAAATTCTAGGAATGTTCGCAAGCGAACGTTCCAAGAATGTTGCACATATGAATGTTCAAAGGGGAACGTTCCGAGAACATTGTGCATACGAATGTTCGCCAACAAACGTTTTTAGAATGTTGAGCAGCTTACCTTGTAAGGAATGTTCGCATACGAACGTTCCTAGAACGTTCCGAATGGTGTTTTAACGTTCCTTCAACAATCAGAACACCCAGGGAATGTTCGCACGACATTGGATGCTACGTGGGACCTTTCGTTCGTTTTCATCCATGTCAGAAAGAGAATGTGTGGTATGGAACGTGGTTATAAGCATTTGAGCATTTGACCGCAGCGTGACATGGATGACAACGAACGAAAGGCTCGGCATGCTGCGGCTCAGCGTCTACGCAAACAAACACCACCAGAGCTTCGCCCCAATCAACATCATTCACCGCGTGGAGATGCGGTTGTTTTCGCTTTGGCTGCCCCGAACATATAGATGAAAGAAACGATCGCACCAGTGAGAGGTTGCTTTCCCTGATGAAGGGACAAAATATGCTTGGCAAAGAAGATGCTGGTGCTGAAGGTTAATTTGCATATGACATCCCAGTTGAGGATTCCCATTAGATTCCACTTGGAATTTACAATTGGTACCAGTTGGGTTTTCAGACAGCCAATTTATCCCTGCCAAATGGCAGCCGAATTCGCTAAAGGGAAGCTCATCGCCATCTTCTCTAAACTGGGTTCTCAAGGGATTCGATAAACCGGGGTCAGTAAAACGGCGTTCGCTAAAACGAGCTTCTCTAAACCGGATGCCTCTGAATTATTAAATTCCAATTGGTGAGACCCATTGGCCAATGTGCTGATTGGAACCCACTAAACCAATCGATTCCGGTTAAAACCAGTTAAAATTCAAATTGGATCTAATGGGAATTTTAGCTGGGGATCTGCTATACTAAGAAATATTCTAACCAAATGTATTAGATGTGTATACCAAACAGTATGCAAATGGCAAGGAAATATTTTCACGGTGTATACGGAATAATAGAAAGGAGTGATTTGTTACCAAAATTTAAACTTTTCAAGTCTCGCAACACAATAATTCCCTCTCCCCCTCCCCTCCTCCCTGCAACACTACGATTTACTCATGTATACACCATGGCACGTAGCCAGAAGAGAGACCCATGGCGCCCGGGCTCCCCCCGAAATTTTCCATTTTGCTGGGACCTCCTCTCCCCCCTCCCCCTCATACAGCATTTTGTCATGGGCAGGCGCCCCCCGAAACAAAATTCTGGCTATGTGCCTGCACCGTGCAATGGCTTAAATGTCGGCTAAATATTGCTTTGCGGCGCTTTGGAATGTGTGCCTAATAACTAGTGCATGCCTATCCTAACCGATCTGTACCCGTGCACAATCATCTCCATACTACCTCACCCCCTTCCTCCTCATGCCTACCATATCTGTCAGTTGGAAGAGCTGGACCGCCCCACCCCAGGAAGCACAACTGACACTATGGCCCCAATTAGTGTCACACATATTCTCAATGTCGCAGGGACCATGCTGCCGCCCTCACTACCAGCATCGTTTTGACCGCTGATGAGATGCAGATAATGCGGACGAAGCATCATTGTAAATAAAATTTGTCTCTCTCTCCCTCCTAGCTGTTAGCCAAACGGCTCCAATTACATAAAAGTACCTAATCGGTTTTTCGGCTAAATGGATACAAGCTCAGCATGTTAGATTTCCTCACACCTTAGCATGGACTAACCACAAGGGCTGCATGTAACCCCCACCTCCCGCAAGGTCACGTGACCCCCCTCCCCCCCCCCCTGAGGTCACACGACCTCTCCCCCTCCCAAGGTCACGTAAACCCCCCCAGAGGAGATTCAAGAATGAGGGGAGGAGGAGGATAAGGAGGTGAGGAGGAAGGAGTATACCTTCCCCTCACTACTTCCCTCCTCCTCCTCAAGAGCTGCGCTCTAATTCGGCATTACGGGGAGTTGTAATTGGCTTTCATTTTTTAACTCGAGATTAAAGAAAGAATATTTTATATGGCAAGATTTGTAAATTCACTCAATTGGGTATGATTGGCTGTCTCTATAGGATTCATTTTATATCAGATCCGTCGTTTACTTGCCATCCCATGACATCAGACCTTCTGAGGTCACAGTTCATAAATATTTCATAGCTAAACTTACCTTATAAATGAACAAGTAGAACAACCTTCACGATTTTAGCTGGGTTAACGTCTAAGCATATAATGCAGTGAAAGGCATGGGAAAACTTTTAAATATTCAAATTGAAAATATTTGGCCAAAACTATTGGCTTCAAACTCAAAATCCACTATTTGCATATGACTATAACTTAGAATCAACTGTTTTTCAAAAGTGTCATCGGCCCACATCAGTTAATGTTTTTGTTTATTTTTGACTCCAAAGTGAATGAGGACACGGTTGATCGCATAATTACCTCACGGGATATACTCGGAAGCAGGCCTGAACGTAGCGGGTCAAACAGTTTCGAAAGAATACACAGGAAAGGAGACAAAGTGAGGCCAAGCTTCTGGTGCTCAACGAGAATGTACGACGACCACTGCGGCGTCTGTGTCCAAAAAGCCATCTGTGGTTCCACAACAAAGTGTCCAACCATTGGGGTGTTTCTTGAGGCTATCAACGAAAAAGGCAATTTCATTTGAACCTGCCTTCGTGTTTACTCGAGCGGCTCTGAAGAGAACAAATAAGTGAAACAAGTGCCGGCTTCCTGCACAATGTGGGGACGGCTTCCTTGAAAACTAATAGGGAAGAGGAGACGGTGACCCGCTGGGTGTAAAAATGACAGCACGGACATATCCTACAAAGGCGAAGGGAGAGGGGGGTGCAGACACAGCCCAGACCGAACACTCAGAGACATATTGCACGAGCACCGACACCCGCAGATGGTCCCCACATGAGAAGAGTGAGACAAAGTCAGTGAAACGGCCATTGTTCGCCGCCCCTACCACCACAGGTGCCGCTTCCTTAAAATTGGTTTCGTGCTGACTCGATTCTCAGTCGTGGTGCTAAACCACTGCAGACAATTTTTTTGTTTGTTTAATGTGTGGAGTTACAGTTACAGTTACCCAATACAAAAGAAACAGTCTTACAGTTACAAGTTACCAGCAGTAAAGAGTAACTCGTTACCAAAAAGTAACTCTAGCTACCAGTAACGCTAGTAACTATAGTTACTGCCCAAGACTGCTTGTCATGCACGGTCTGGATACGAGTGCTTCGCTCTTACCAGAGCTTTGGTCGTATAAAAAGCGGCCTTTGAAGCGTCGTCTTCGATGTCGCTCATCAAAAACATTGGCTTATCAATTATTGCAAATAAATTATGCACATCAAAATGCTGAGATGGAAAATCACGCAAAAAAAAGAAACACCCTTCGAGTTTAAATTTTTCTAATTTCTCAGTTTACCTTTCTTCTTACTGTAGTGTAACAAATAAAATAATATTGTTTTAGTTTGTGATTTCTTAAGTCCAATTTTTGTACTGTAACGAGAAGGTAACGGCGTTATTCTTTTTGCAGTAACTGTAGCATTTTACTTTTTGAAGCCGGTAACTGTCGCTGTAACAGTGTTACTTTTCCCCCCTAGGTAACTGTAACTGTAACACCGTTACTTTTTGCTGTTAACGTGCCCACGACTGATGACGAAGTTCAATTTCTTTGTTATGCTCTGGTAGTAAACACCGGGCTGTGGGGACAGGTTCAAATAAAGTACCCCTTACAGTTTGATCTCCTGCCCATCGTATTATCGGGCACCGAACAATGGTTCTGAGCGCTGCAACATTTTGCGCACCATACTGCTCGACATTTAAAGTCTTTACCCAAAAGGAGACTTTGCTACCTTTGACGACTTAAATTTTCCAAACATTGACTGGGTTCATTTTACCACGAGCAGCTCGAATGCTGTGCGAGAGTTTTTCAATAACTGTTCGAATTTTAACCTCACCCCAGTTGTTGAACAACCCACCCGTGGCAACAATATTCTTGACCGTACCCCTACAAGCACAACAGAAATAATAAAAACTGTCAACTGTGTTGCTGGCTTAGGTGACCACGGCATCTTGATCATCGAGTTATCTATCCCTGTGCCGACGCTGAGCCCAACTGTTCAAACAATTCGTAAGCTATAACAGAGGTGATTACTACGTCACCATAAATCGGAACGTGTCATCGTTCTATCAGTCGTATGTCGAAAACCTTCGTTCAAGATCGGTGGAAAAAAACTCGTCACTATTTAAAAACAAACTTAATATTTTAACTGAGCAATTTGTTCCGAATGTTATTGTACACAGCGACGGGCATAACCCCTGGTATAAAACTTTACAATCATTATAAATAACAAAAAGAAGCGCATGTATAGAAGAGCTAAAAAAGTAAATAATAACAAAGTCTGGGACAAATATTTTTCATGTCTCAAATCTTGTACAGAGCATAAGGTTGACAAAAAAAAAGTTCTTTTCTTTGGGCCTGCCAAGAATTCTGCAAAGTAACCCCCAGAAGTTCTGGAAGGTATTTTCACCCAGAGATAATACTGACTCTATCCGACTAAAGAATGAAAATGTAGACGCAGTGTCTGAGTCACATTGCACTACAGCTTTAAACAAATATTTCTCTTTCATACTATCAAACGAAAGCGTCAATCATATACATATAGTTTGCCTTGCTCTGGTTTTGAGCCCATGGCCCCCATTGACACTAACATTTCTGCTTCCAGAATACTTTGACTTATAGGTTTAAAACTCTTATCATCTTGTCGTCCAGACAATATTAGCCCCAAGATTCTTAGCAACACCAAAGTAATATCTAGTGAATTCCTCACATTCATATTTTCTTAGTCATTACAGCAGTATTGCCTATACTCCGTTTCACCTTCAGTCCGAGCGCAGCGGACGCTAGGAGCTATTCCAGCCAATCCAGCGTTGAGAGAGTGTCATGTGACCTTGAGCTCCCTGCGTCGCTCTGGCCAACCAAAAGGTCACACGATTTTCTCCCGACACTGGATCGGCTGGGATAGCTCGTGGCGTCCAGTGTGCTCGGACTGAAGGTGGAACGGCGTATACCATTGGACTGGAAGCTGGGGAAGGCCATTCCAGTCTTTAAAAGCGGTGATCATGTGCTGGCCTCAAACTATCATCCCATATCATATTAAGAAGCCAATCATATTTTTTACAATCATCAATTCATGAATTTCGTAGGGGTTTTTCATGCGAGACGCAACTTTTTGGACTCAAACACAAGTTAATCACTAACCTTGACTTGCAGGGCCAAACCGAGGCTGTATTCCTCGACTTCTCGAAGGCATTCGACAGAGTTCCCCATCGTCATCTAATTTCAAAACTTTCTATCCTGGGTATCGACCCTTTGGTCCTTTCTTGGATTCATGACTTTCTCTTTTCTCGCACTCAGTTCACTGTGGCTAACAACCATATGTCAGATATTACTAACGTTATATCTGGAGTTCCACAGGGGGCATTACTAGGTCCACTACTGTTTCTTATTTTTATTAACGACTTATCAATTGTAGGCTTTGTCTCTTTGCTTACGATTGTGTCCTATATCGCAAAATTACTGTCTGATGACCATTTAAATCTTCCGAGTGATCTTGACCTGATTCATGCCTGGTATTTCAAATGACTTATGTCATTAAACATGTCAAAATGTAAAGTACTTCGCTTTACTTGGAAACATGTAACATCATGTTTTTCGTATTCCATTGGCTCTGGACTAATCATCTCTGCCTGCCTGCATCTATAAATATTTTGGTGCAACACTGCCTATTGACTTAACCTGGAATAACCACATTGAAACAGACTCAGCAGAGGCTTCGCACACTCTCGGGTACATCAAAAGAAATCTGAAGGTGCCACCATCTCATCTCATCTCCAGATAATGGCATACGAGACTTACGTTGGACCAAAGTTGTATGCAGCAGCAATTCGGAATGCTCACCAAATTTATCCCATTAACCATCTTGAGTCAGTTCAAAATCGCACGGCCAGGTTGATTCTTAATGATCATTACCAAAGAACTAGTGTCTCTGCACTGAAATTCCAGCTGTATAAGTCGTGCCATAAGATATCATGCTTAACCCCATTTCATAAAATTTTCTATTATAATTCAATGCTTCATAACTCACTGCTACTTCCTCCTAGAAGAGCATCGGCACAACTAAACCACCCCATGTCACATATCTCGGATCACAAACTACTTCAAACAATCAGAGAGGGAGAGAGAATAAACTTTTATTCTGAGCATTTCAGCACGATGGTCTCTGCCGGATGGAAGGGCTTCCCTCTTCACGAGATCCTATATGCTGCCTTGTCTGCCTGGCCCCTGTTGACCAATTGAAGCTGATTCTCCAGGGCGGGGCTGGACAGCAAGTTCTCCCATCGCTCTACAGGGGGAAGGGTGGGGGTAGTGGGTGGTCTTGATTGAATCTACACTCGCCTATTTTGTGACGGAGGGTTCCTATCTCTTGGCACACTGGGCAGTTCCCACTGTATTGAGTGGGGAACATATGCAACTGAGTAAAAGGGGGTGGGGGAAGGACCCCGACTGAATTTGCCTATACGCTACTTGTTCCTCCAGCGTTAACAATTAGGATGCGGGGCTGGCAGTCTTCGCCTATCCTTGCAGTAGAGTGCGAATAGTATTTCCTTTTAGGTCACCATGGGTTGGTCCTGTACCTCTTTGATGGCTGTGGCCCGGTAAGTCAGCGCGCAGGCCTGCTGGTGAGCAAGTTTGTTGCCCTCTACCACGGAGTGGGCAGGTACCCATTCAAATTCTATGGGCTCCTTTGGGGGTCTTTTGTTTTTGAGCACCTGCAGCGCTTTTCAGGACACCATGCCCGACTGGAAGCTCTGGTATGCTTGGTGCGAGTTGGTGATTACCCTGGTTCTGCCCGGCAATAGGTGACCTTGTCTTGTTCTACAATGCTTCGATTACTCTTTTAGCTAGTGTATTTATGTACCAGTTTTATTTCACACACACTTGTTCTCACTGTTTATATTACTCACCAGCACTGTAGGTGCCAGCCACCTGTCTGTTCATATGTTGATCTTTTGTACTTTTTATGTACTTCCCTCCTCCCTCCTCCCCCCCCCCCCCCCCCCCCCCCCCCCCCGCTCCTTATGTAATGCCCCTGTTGGGACCTTTGAAGTTACAATAATAATAATAATAATAATAATAATAATAATAATAATAATAAAAAAAAAAAAAAAACTGCCAGCAACATTTGAAGAATTTAGGAGCGGGGGTGGGGCCAACAAGTTTGAATTCCTGTGCCGACGCAACTTCACACATAACTTGAGCACATTATATCACATTCCTACCCGATCTGATTGTCTGATTGGCATTCCTAATCAGTTTTGTTTTGATATGTTCAGTGACAATGAAAGCCAGTTTTAAATACTCTACTTTTATAATATTACTTTTCCGTACTTCTCACTACAACATTTTCATGGCGAGCATACTGTTCTCCAGATCACGAGAGCCGCGCACAAGTAGCGAGCCTCAGTTTGGGCATCTAGGACGTAGTACGTAGCAGTTGTGCGTCTCGTACGCACTGCAAAATCTGCGTAAAACCATCCAAACTTCTTTCAGCAAGCGCTGTGACCCAAGGGGGTATCGGAGGTCGAGTGTGTGTTAGCGCACCGCAGCTCGTACAGCGAAAGGTCCCGCTGCCAGGGATCCCCACCCCCACCGCGTTTCGATCTGTTGTGAGGCACATACCCCAGGCTAGCAGTCGTACTGTAGTGGCTAAATTTTCTCATATACAGCCTGAAACGGTGTCGCCAGAACCTAGACAGGCCGATCGCACGCTATTTAAAATAGTGAGCGTCTTATTTTCTTCCGATGTGCCCGAAACGACGACAGTGCATGCGATTGAGACCAGCGGACAGGCGGGCTACCACTCTTGCCTTCGAATCGTTCGGGAGTCGGGCACCTGCATTTGCACCACGATCGAAGAAACAGAAAGAAGCGATGTCAAATCACATTCACACAGAATCACTCCAAGCTTCCTTGCTTGTGCCGTCAGCCGTATCAACGCTAATCAAAATTAACAACGCCTGCCGCGCGCGTTCCGCTGCTCACACAAACAACAACAAACAATCAGGGTATTTTGCTGCAGAAAGTTACTTCCGCCAGTTTTAGCGAAATGCGGAGCTCAACTGGCTCAACCCCTGCTGAACCGACGTTATTCAAGGTATTGAATTTGGCGTAAGGGTAGTGTGTTTGGGGTATGCGAAAAAGACTACGGTATTGACTATGGCGTACGCCGAAATGACTACGGTATTGATTTTGGCGTACGCCATAACCACTACCGTAGTCGAAGCAGAGGGGTAGTGAGATCGGCGTCCTACACCGGCCTGGCTGGTCTGGCGGTCGGTGGCGGTATGGCGTTGGCGCGTTCGTGGCGTTGGCAAAGTCCGTCGAGCGTCAATTCGTCGAGTGCAGCTGGTGCTGGTGCAGCGCGGTGTCTGCGGTCAGACGCGTCGGTGAGGTGGTGGAACTCGAGCGGTGCGCAGGTCGTTCGATATCTCCAGCTGGTGTGGCGTAGAGTGGGTGGACTGAGCTCAAGCATACGAGTTTGCAGCTCGCGTGCACGTGAAGGCTTTGCGTTGACTGGGTCGTTCGTTTCGCCTGCCTCGCCGTCACCCTCTTGACTGCGTTCAACTACGACGTGTATGACCGTGCCCCTGAGTGAAGGGTATTGATGCTGCTGATCGGGCGGTGAACGGAGGGGGGGCGGAGCCAGGGGGGGGGGGGGGGGGGGGAGGGGCCAAAAAGGAAGCGGGGGGTAGCGCCCCGGTAAGTGAAGTAGCTCGATATGGGCTGTCGGTAACTTAGGTGCTTGAGACGTTCGTATTGTACTATTGGTGATGTACTACATGGTGAGCCCTTTCTTGACTATTTATTAACGAAACTCGTATGAAAAAGTTGGCGTAGGGCAAACTCCTTGTTGAGGTTGACACAAAGCCCCACTCTGGTGCCCCCCTCTCCTTCCATGGTAAAGTTAGTTTTACCCGGTGCCCCCCTCTCCTTCCATGCTAAAGTTAGTTTTACCCGTCACCGTAGAATTGTCCCGAGGGTTTATTTCTGAGGATTACTCGTTTGACTCGGTAGACACATAGCTGGTCTAGGGTCTTTCCAGCTAGAGAGGGCGCATCTCATTCCACCACTTTCCTTGGAACTTTAAAGGCAGGCTACATTCAGCATGGTGCCTAAAATCTTTCCGTGGGGCACGGAGGTGTCGAGCTGAAGCCTATGCCAAGTTCTACAGCTAGGAGCGTGTTTACAATGATAGTAAGTGAAAATGCACTGGCATACCATAACTACTTGAGAAACTTTTGCCTCATGCCAGCTGTTTTGAAAATCTTCATATCGGCCTTGTTGGACGTCTACTACCCTGCGAAGGCTATCGATACCTCCTCACTATTGTGGATTGGCTTACCTGCTGGCTGGAAGCGACACCTATACAAGACATTGCATGCAGCCGAGACCATTACATCAGCTTTCATTAACACCTGGTTCACACGATTCCGGCATGCCCATTGAGGTTGCAACAGAATGAGCAACAGTTTGAGGCGGTTTTTTTCTGACGCCTCTGTGTGCTGCTGGGAACCAGACACATGAGACTGCCTGTCATCCGCAAGCCAATGGTCTCGTTGAAAATTTTCACTGCCAACTAAAGGCTTCAATTATGACCAATCACAATCCAAATCATTCATTGGATCTCCCCCTGTCATCTTTCTTGTTCTTTAAGCAACTGTCGAAGAAGACTGTGCCTGTTCCTCAACTCAACTTGTCTATGGCACTTTGCTTCATTTGCCGGTTGAGTTGGCAACTCCCTGACACCCTGCAGCAACACTCGCCAAGACTGGGACCTACGTTGAAAGACGAGAGAAGATCTTTGAAGGCAGCATGCCAGTACCGACCCCCACCAGAGCAACCACCAAATCATTCACTGCAAAAGATCTAAATGAACACTGAACCACATCTTGTCTTTATGAAGAATAAGAAACATTTTAC